>NW_019426072.1:293501-470121 GCF_000390285.2 Anoplophora glabripennis
CAACTTTGTCCTTTTCGGAGCCATTAATAGTGTAAGTAGACAATTATCACTTTCAAGAACTTAAGGTGCATTTTTCTAAAAAAAATTGTTATGTAAGACATCGAAATTTTCACACCGTTGTTTAGATAATTATCACTGTCATCAATTTCGAACGAAAAAAGTATGCGTTGTCATTTAAAAAAAAAATTATGTCATCGCTGCGTAAGTGGATTATCGAAAAAAAAATTTTCCACATAACAAGGTGCCCTGGATCAAATAAAAATCGACGGGTCTCACCGTTTTTCGAAAAAAAAATTGTTTAACGAAAATATGAATTTTATGCAGAACTTTTTTACCACGCTGTATACAGATACAGTGTAAATAGTTTTCTTTAATAAAAATATATATTTTTTATTAGGTCCCTTATTTGTACCTTATTTTAAAGATAATAAGCTAATTCCAACAAATTCAAAATTTTTTTTCTATTTTGTAGTGCCGCAAATATCGCGCTCCTATGTATCAGTACAGAGTTCAATCTGTACAGTTTGATTACAAACTTCGAGTGGTCACAGAGCAGAGCTCATTGACCTTTATAGAACAGAAGTTACTATGGAATGTAATACTTCTACAATATTACAGGAAAATTAAAAAAATATATGCTTTATGCCGACTGAGCAGAGAAATATGAAAAAAAATTACATATCATTCTCGGCGCCTAGTAGGAAAAAGACAAAACGTAAATTGTCATCCACCATCACTGTATGTAGGTAGCTTCAACTTCCATCTCCTTTCTTATAATACATTTTCAAACTATTAATTTATTAATCACTAAGAACTATGAAAGAATGAGAATAATATAAATTTTATTTTTACAATTTTCCGGTGATCTTAAATTACCTAAATACAATTTTTACATCTCTAACAGATCTTGTACCTTTGTGATAATAAAAAAATAACAGAGCATCGTTGATATTGGCTGTTCCAGAGTTCTTTTTACGAGCAATACGAACAAAGAGGGTAAGAACACTACCGTCTTTTTTATAAAATAATTATTGATAGGAAAGAGAAATCCTAACTGCAATAGTCAAACATCTAGCTGTATTATAGTGGTTTGAATTACTTTTATAATCATTTATTTTGCTATAAGGTGAAACAATTTTTAAATAGCAAATAGGAAAGTACTACCACAATTCTCATAAAAAATTACGTTTGACTAAAGAAAACACTAGAATTTTCATGTCCATTATAGATTCGTTAGACAGATAAGTAGACTATTATATACCAATTATAATCTGTAGTATCAGCAATTAGCTAGTTTTTTCATCTTCAGGTATTTTCAATGTCTCCTAGATTTTTTAAAAATGATTCCGTATTATAAGTTGATGAAATGTGCAGGGATTTTAAGTTGATGCTATTTAAGGCTATGCATTCAGAGTTTTAGTAAAACCACCACGCCACACTAAAAATTGCTTCTAAAAAAATAACTATACCTAAGTGATTCAGCAAGTAGGTAATATAAGAATGCGTCTCAAAAAATTTTAAAGGTGTGTTCTTAATGTTTGCACCTCAATAAGTTGAACAACATATAGTCCGTACGATATTTGTTAAGATAGAATTCCAAGAAGACATCTGCGTTAGTTTCTTGGAATGAACCGCATTCGGTTGTCGAAGGTAGAAAGTTACTGGCTAAAAATTTCAAGGCACGCCCCTGATTTTGTACGGACTAAGTGTAATTCGTTAACAAATTATTTACATTTTTCATTATTTTCATTCGATATTAATCATTTTCCGACATTGAACTTTGAAATCTTTGTAATAGTAGGTACCTCTTGACCTGGAATAAACCCTGACATAGTATGTGTTCGATAAATCGACGTCATGGTGAATTATATTTTATTGAAAAGTACTTAAAAACATTATCGTTATCAAATCTTACAATACAATTGACCTATATTTTCAGCAATGCATCTTTAACAGAGCGTGAGAATTACCTAAGGTAAATCCCATTCTACATTATCCACAGGACTTCTTCTGATCAAAACAAAGCAATAGTCTATAACCGTCAACTAACAGTGACAACATAATAATTTCTTGAATGCTATAAATGAATTACAAATGTTTAAAAAGTATGTGAAACTTTAAATTTTGTCATGTGATCGGGAAAGCATTGTGACGTCATTTAGTGCGACCTAGAACACAACCTGCTTCTGGGCCATCTACCGCACCCATTATGACGTCATTTAGTGCGAACAAGAACTCAACGTTCTTCTCGGACGTCTACTGTACGCATTGTGACGTCATTTAGTGCGAATGAGAACACAACCTGTTTCTCGGCTCTACCGACGTGACGAAAACTAACCCAAAGAAAAGCTCATGTGAAAGCTTCGAACCAAAGTGAATGTGGCTATTTCTAGATTCCTTTTATTTACTATGTTCATTCTCTAGGTTTGTCCTGTCCCTGATATTCATCTTCTCGATTATCGATAGCACAAAATGAGCTTATGAATTAACGCACTAAAAATACATAAATCAGTTGTCATTTTCGGCCATATTTTATTATTGGTAGAAATTTTGAGAAAACATTGCTTTTTGAAATGTTACCATTCATTGTAAAAAAGTGTACTCTCCTTCAAAAGTCTTCTAAGAAATAACTTGAGGATCTGGCTTTGCTGTATTGCATCCAGAGACTTTAACTTTTTAATGGAGGTAAGTTGGTTTAAATATTTGATTTTGTCTAATTGGTTCGATGAGGAGTTTTATTAATTTTCTTACACCAAATCCCAATTCACCTTGTACTGATTTTACTGCAGCACTAAACTTTTGTTACAATAAAACAGGTATTCGCACACGCACAGCTGTTTTATGAACTGCGCGGGTATAGAACGTTATCACTAAACAAACACGTGTAATTCAAGCTTAATGATAGGGTTAATGAACCCGCTATATTAGCAATAATTAGGATTTTTTTTATTTTTACATGCCAAAGTACCTCTGATTACATTTTGGTATATAAATTCTAAAACTGATCCGTAGCAAGAATTGAATGAAGTGACAGTGAACGTGAACCATGGGGTGTAAGTGGTTGTTTTTGATTCTCATTCTTTTAATGGTAGGACTTAGCACATCTATTCATCTTCCTACAATCGCTGCGAATATTTTTGGAAATGTAACCGAAAATTCTGGAATAACTAGTGACTGTTCCATGTCCATCCAGCTGTATATGGAAAATCTACAAGCTCCATTTGACGATCCATGGGCATTACGAAGTAAATATTGCACTTTTAATAGTATTAATAATATATGTGAAGTATAACACAAAAAATGTGGATTATTCTATTGCTAAAACCTGCGGACAACTTCTGGGAACATTCTCGTTTAATTAAACTTAACTCTATTTTTTTTAATACTTTTTAGTGCTCGATGCGACTTCCGGAATTCCTACGGGACTTATATTTTCATACAATTTTGGAGAAATGGGGAATTTTAAACAATGCATTGAAACAGAATCCAAGAACAAGGTTATTAAGGGAAACTATTGTCTTGGAACTATATCACTACCGATAAATGTAATAGATTCCACAAATTCACCAAGTAACCAAACGAAGGTGGAGGTACAGTTATAAAAATTATTATTAAAGGTTTCCGTTGATATTGGCTAATTCTTTTTGACGTAGAAGCTAGAATTTTATGCCGTTTTATGCATACCTAGTAGGTATGCATAAAACGTAGGTACTACCTAATGCATTCTTGTAGATTCAGGTCATATCAAATTGTGTTTCAGGCTTATTTTAAAACTTTGACGCCTTTCACCAACGAAGATCTTCTGAAGGCTAGCCTAGGCATAAATCCCACATGGGCCTTATGCCTACCAAGCAACTGTACAGAAAAAGATGCTCTTGAAATAATGAACGTTAACAATTCGATGGGATTTGAGTTTACTTCATTCGAATGTCAAACGTCTGAAGACGTTAATGTACCACTAAGTCACGGTGCAATTATAACCATGTATGTATAATATATCGTAACAATTCTTGCCACCAAGTACTAAATAACTTTTTTTAGATGTGTTTTGTCATTGATAGTCGTATTAATGTTCGCATCTACTATATATGAGATGCGTGGTGTATATAAGCAATACAAAAGTAAGTAATTTTATAAAAATTTATCGGGTTGTTAAGCCGCGGCCTGTGTACCTGATAGCAACGGCACAGGTGATACCTCTTACGAACGTGAAACCACGCCCTCCTTCCTACTGCGCAGGGACGAAATCGCGCGCAGCTGTGGCGGGAACGTACCATAGGCCACGCCTTCTACCCCACTCCACAGTCCAGAGGTGCGCGCGGCGATAGTGACGTCATCGGCGACACAAGCGGCACTTCTCTCTCAACTCAACGTTTCAAAGGATCACTATAGATCTCTATAGTCTAGAGATTCTAAGAGAAAACAACAAGGGCAGTTCAAAGATTCCTAGCAAATTCTCAGGAAGTGTAAGCTTATTCTGTAACAGGTAGTGCAACCAGGTATACAATCCACGGCATAACAATCCAAAAGGCAATCGTACTTTAAATATTAGCACGTTTATTGTTTATTTTATTATTCCGCTTCATTTTTCTTGATCTTTGCTTTGATATTTATTAATTTATCAAGCAGATTGGTATGATTATAAGAGATGATCCAAATCAACATAGATAACTATTATAAATAAGTATACAATAATTTTATGAAATTTCAGAACCACAGAACAGAGTATTCACTGCGTTTTCTATTTATTCAAATGGCAAAGCATTATTTAAAGCAAGTAAATCCCCTTCTGAAATAGCATGTTTAAATGGTATTAGGTTTTTAAGTATAGTTTGGGTAGTTTCTGGACACATTTTTTCTATATATACCTCTGGGCCAGTGGCAAATCTGAAAGACGTATTAGATGTAAGTAATAATTATGTTATTGTTAGAAATTTCATGTAGATCTCTTGTTCTATCATATCCTTATGTTTAGTTAGAGAAAGAACTGGCAAAGGAACATTGTATTAGTATATAAAAAAAAATCAGATATATCGACTATAAGTTTCACGGTCAAAAGAAGGTCAACTTGAAAACATTAAATGGAATAAATTTGACGCTCTGTCGATTGTTGCATACGAAAAGGCCGGCCCCTTTAATATTTTCAAGTTGATATTGGTTTGTGCTTACTTAATTTCAAGGTCACTAAATTTTTCTTGATATTATAACTTTTATCTGAAACTTTTTTTAATGGATCTCAATCTTGAAAATATTCGACTAAATTAAATTCAATTTTATTTCTTTATATTTAGTGGACTAATTCTCTGGAAAGTATGATAATGGTGAGCGGGACATTATCAGTTGATACATTTCTTGTCGTTGGAGGAACCTTGGTAGTTTATGTATTTACAAAGGCTAAGGTCCAAGGAGTGAAGTTTAATATATTCAAATACTACATACATCGCTATCTTAGGTAAGTCCACATCCAGTTTATAATCAAAAATATATCAATGTAATTACCAGGGTTACAATAAATTGATTGAGTATAAACGCAATGAAATGAGGATATTCTCTCTTCACTTCTAATCAAGATTTTGTCCACCATCACTATAGTAGAGGCTCTAAATTTACATTTTCTAAGTGACCAAAAAATGACTGAAAAAATGGGTCCGGCGTAATTCACTTATTTGCAAGTCTGTGTAATACGAGTCATTAATAATCAAAAATGTGTACAAATTTGGTAGTGAAACCACTTTTAACAACTTCTATACCTTCATAAGAAGTCAGAATTGAGCCTTAATTTATTTGACTCTTGTGTTAGTCATTTTTACTAAGGAAAACCCTGTAGAATTTTGGCCGCCGAATAAAGGGTCACCCTGTATATTTAATTAACTAATTTTTCAGATTAACACCGGCTTTAGCGGCTGTGGTTTTAGTAAGCGCAACATTACTGGATTATATGGGATCAGGACCAAAATGGAACTATGTAAAAAGTGACTTTGCTGATAATTGCAAACAATATTGGTGGACTACGTTGCTTTATGTTCAAAATTATGTAAACGTTAATAAAATGGTTAAGTATAAAATTTTTAGAAATAAGAAGATATGCCATAGGTATATCTCTATTGCATTGATCAGACACATTTCATAGGTCTAGTTATGTACCTAACCACTTTAATCGCAAACGAGCTAATTTTATTTCAGTCGTAGAGATTTATAACACACATAAAGATAATTTGGAATTATAAAAACCAAATAAAAGTCTTTATCTCTTAAATACCTTTACTAGACATTAATTTTGTAATATTAAAGCTGAAATTATTTTCCAAACGTGTAAATACTATCAATAACAGTTTTCTAAATGGACATATAAATTAAATGATTTGAAAATGGAAAAACATATGAATTTTTTTAATGACCAAAGTTGAAATACGTCAGTAACATTTACGTTATTTTAATTAAAATTACTTTGCACTGAGCAATATTTAATGGGAGATGTCTGAAAAAAATATAGATGGCTGTGCAGATAATTTGTTTCGTTGATTAACTAAATCAATGCCTGAATGATATTTACCTTTTCAGTGTGTCGGACAAACCTGGTATCTAAACATAGATATGCAATTATACCTAATATCACCAATAATGTTGTTCCTTTTGTGGAGGTACCCCAAAGCTGGAGGAGGTTTTGTAATACTATGTATTATGACGTTTATCGTTGTCCCATTTTATATTGCATATGTCGATGAAATGGCTGGAATAACAACTAATTTCTATCCCAAGTAAGAATATCAGTATCGATAACTAAGTAACACTAATTACTAGAGATCGGAAATGATAGGGCGATTGCAATGTGGTACAAGATTGGCTGTAAGCCGGGTTTTCTGTATTTTTATTCAAACAAAAAGTGACACAACCGTTACCTATAACAGCACTCTTAACATTACAAGAATATACATATATAGAAGTATTTGCATAATAGTATGAAACAAAAAGGGGCAGTGTCTATTTCAGTGTCTGCACTAAACGCTTCACATGGAACCATAAAATATATAGGTATACTACGTAATAATAAATAAGTACCAGCAAAAGTTAACAAAATGGGTAAATACCTATTTCAAAAACGAAAACCGTTCAACATTCACCTAGGTCACAGACGCATATCTAAAACACTCGAAATTTTTAATAGATGCTATTTTTACTAATGGTGTCAAAGCATCAACCACTTTACATTTTAATAATCCCACTATGCGCCTGTACAATAACATGTACATGTTTGTCCTTGATCTGAAGCTTCGCATCGATCACATCGATCGTTCACCGGCCTGGCGTGCCGGTGAACAATCCTGGTGTTTTGGTGGACGTTGGTCGTGCATTTCATTATGTGAGTGCTTTGCTTGGTCGAGTGTTTGGCACATATTTTTTTGGCAGTTAATAGCAGTTTATTTATTTGGTAGTCGCCACAAAGTTTCCGATGTCTATTAATTACCTAGCATCCTAATACTACATCAGTTTTAATGATTAATGCAGTATAACTTATTCATATATTATTAGTTTTATCTGTTTCAAATTACAATTTACTTCATCTTATACAGTCTATTTAATCACATATGTTAAAACTGTTTTCAGAAATCCAAAAAATGACTTCATGAATTACTACTATTTGAAAACCCATGGAAGAGCAGCGCCTTGGTTCATTGGCGTACTTTTAGGACATATACTGTCTTTAATTAGATTCCGGAATTATAAATTTTCACGGTTTAATAAGGTTAGTAACACCATTATATACAGGGATGGCCAGAAGTACGGAATAAAATTCATATCTTTTGAATGAGTAAATTTTTTTTAAACGCCGAAACACGTTAACTGACTTTGATTTTTTCCCATCTTTCGGTTATATAATAATTAATTTTTCTTCAACCCCCTAACCCCCAGCTACCCCTACTTTTTTTTTCAAATGGAAACATAATTCATGAGGGGGCTCATTGAAAAGCTTATATAAAACTGAATCCAGCCATACCAAATAAACAAGTTTTATTTTTTCAATAGCAAGGTTTTTAGGGTTGTATGAAACACCTACTTAACAAGTGAAATAAAATTTAATTATCTTCAGTGTTATCCTCCATGAATTTGCACAGAATAAAATAAAGAATTTGAAACTGTACCTATCACTGCTAACGCAAAAAAGATATATTTTTTATGTTGCGTTTTTTTGGTACCACTTACTTGCCAGGCTTTCTGGTTAATTTTTCGCTTTAGTTGTAAATTGGAGTTTGAAACGTTACTATTGTGTCAAAATCAAGTTATTTACTGAATTGCAATGGTATTGTCGGAAAGGCAACTCATCGAAATCTTGATATTGCGTGGATGTGGAGACAAAATAAGAAGACAGGCTGAAGTGCGCGATTTATTTAATGCGAAATATCCCGAAAACCAAATCTCGCAAGGGACAGTTAGTAAAATATTTCACAAATTTGAGGAACACGGTACAGTACAGACTTTGCCCAAAATTGGATGGGCACGTGCTTTGAATGAAGAAAAGAAATTACACATTGCATTAGAACTTGTTGAAAATCCTCATACTTCAACTATTTCATTGGCCCGCAATCACGATGCTTCTTGAACTGCAATTCGAATGTTTCTGAAACAAGAGAAATACCACCCCTATAAGGTATGTCTTGTCCAAGAACTTTTGGAAGACGATTATGATAGGCGATTACAATTTTGTGAAGAAATGATGAGACGGTGTGACGACAATAATGGTTTTGAACGAGACGTACTTTTTTCGGATGAAGCTACGTTTTATTTAAATGGAGTGGTTAACAGGCACAACTATCGCTTTTGGTCCCAGGAAAATTCACACTGGACATACGAATCGCATACGCAGCATCCACAGAAAGTTAATGTATGGGCAGGTATCATCAACAACAGAATCTTGGGCCCATTATTTTTGAAGAAAATCTTACTGCCGCACGCTACCTGGATTTCCTAACATTTGACCTGATACCTGCCCTAGCTGTAATTTTCCCTCATGAAATTGATCCAGATATACCGAATGAAAGAATTTGGTTCCAACAAGATGGCGCTCCCCCACATTTTGGTATTGATGTTCGAAGATACTTAGATAAAATGTTTCCAAATCGCTGGATTGGTAGACGGGGTGCAGTTGAATGGCCGCCAAGATCCCCCGACTTAACACCCCTGGATTATTTTCTTTGGGGATATTTGAAAGAAAGAGTCTACCAGGACAGACCAGATAATATTGAGAATTTAAAGAACAAGATTAGGGCGGAGATGCATAATTTACCAGCTGAAGTCATTCAGAATGCTGTGGACAGCTCTTACTATCGTCTTGGAGAATGCCAAATAGTGAATGGAGGACATTTTCAGCATTTGCGACATTGAGTTTATCTTTGTAAATTATCTAGTTGTTTCAATTTCTATAAGCTTTTCAATCAGGCCCCTCATGCCTTATGTTTCCATTTGAAAAAAAAAGTAGGGGTAGCTGGGGGTTAGGGGGTTGAAGAAAAATTAATTATTATATAACCGAAAGATGGGAAAAAATCAAAATCAGTTAACGTGTTTCGGCATTTTAAAAAAAATTAACTCATTCAAAAGATATGAATTTTATTCTGTACTTTTGGCCATCCCTGTATGTATCAAAGGTATATTTTTGTACTCTGGATTATTAAGCTAATGCTTGTGATGCTTAGAAATAAGTATTCAATATCTGACTCCACATACAAAATTCCCAACTGCTAATATTAAAGGAAACATCTATTGTCTCTTTCTTTCGTTTATTTTTTTAAATGATATGATGTATATATTCATTATTCAAACTCGTGTTACACAATATATTAATAAATCATCAAACTACTATATTAACAATCTTACAAATTGTAAGGTCTTAAGCCGGCTACATAATGAAGCCACTCGTCAAACATTCCTTACATACGTCAAATGTTTGCAGATTTTTTGCTTAAAATTTACATGACAAATACATATTTCAATCTTTTTAAACGTTCTATACATACTTTCTGCTTGCTTGAAGTATGTTTTCTTTGCTGTGTTCTGTATTCACGTTCGACATATTTTCAAATGTATCGACATGCATCATCCACATGATACGACATTTGTTTACATATGTCTTAAATATCTTCTCCAGCAAATCTACACACATATTTGTCGTTCATATCATACTGCAATCGTTTACATTTGTCAAATATTTAGCAAGTGCTCGTATCACCCGGAGCCTGTTTTATAACATATGAAATTTTCATTTTTTTCAGACGATGGGTGTGATTTTATGGGCAGTATGTTTAGCAACTCTGCTTACGTGTGCGTTAGGTGGCCACAGCACTTTGAGGAGTCCAAATTATGATAGACTAGGCAATTCCTTTTATATAGCTCTAATTCGTCCCGTTTGGGCTCTTTGCGTAGCCTGGGTGATTTGGGCTTGCGCTATGGGCTATGCAGGTAAAAGCTTTTTTTATTATATTTTTCTATATCTACTGAATTCAGCAACATACAATAAACAAAGTATTATCTAATCGACTTCTTGAGGTAAAAAATAAATAGTTACAATTTGTAGAAATATATGTATGAAAGCTAGCTTTGTTTCCAAACTGAGCTGATATCGATACAATTGACCCTTGAGATTTATCACAATACAAAACGCTATATAACAATGTAGCAGAACAGACTAATTAAGCAAATATTCATATTAATTACTACTTTATTATTATTGTTTTTAATTTTAATATTATATGTCTCTATCGATAAAAAGCATATGTTTTGTTTGTTTCAGGTCCTGTGAATACGTTCCTCTCGCACCCACTTTTCCAAATACTGAACAGATTTACATACAGTATATATCTCATACACGTAACATTACTATTTGCTACTGTTTTCTCCGCGAAAATATCAATTTATTTCACACCACTCTATATGGTGAGTACAATATACAGGGTGATTCAGAACATATGCAAAAAAAATTAGGACGTACACACTTCTGCATGGCACTGGAAACTGGTCCTAACTACTAAAAAAATATTGTAAACACTATCGCAACGACGATTGTAAAATCGGATTTCAGTATTCGGAGTCGCTGAGGCCACGTGGCTCTCCACGCGTATTACAAATGACGCTAGTGACTACAGTTGTCCAGCTATGTATTGGTTGAAAGTACTACAACTTCAATAATTTTTTTCTCTGAAACTATAAGGATTTTGCTTAAAAATTGTTTTACAATATTGACTTTTTCTCATGCCCCATCTATTCCCAAATTTTTTTGAATAAGTTGTGAATCACCCTGTATATATTTTATCTGTAAGAATATTACTAATTTTACTTTTAGGCATATCTGTTTTGGGGAACCTTTATGTTCACTTTTGGAATTTCGATACTGTGGGTCCTGGCGTTTGAGTCACCGGTAATCAACTTTGAAAAAATAATATTTAATAAGAAATAGGTGATGTCATTAGACGAATTTGAGATGTATTAGTTTTGTTGTGGAATTATGTTTTAAAAACCTCTAATAAAAAAATATCCAACTGTACAAACGTATCTTCATATGGTTGTCCATCACTGAATACTATTTAATAATTTAAATTAGAATTAGTTGCCTACCGTATTAGATTTCTCAAGTCATTCAAGACCTAGCCAGATCAGTAATTGCAAGCGTGAAAGATATTCAAGGTAAGCAAATTTAACACTTAAAAATAATATTACTTCAATTAAGAGAAAATGTGGAATCCGACTGCGAGTCTGCTACACTTGTGTCTCTTTCACTGTCTTTATGTGGTGGTTAGGCACTACAGTCTATTGACTGAGGCCTCCGTAGAGCGCCTGTATGCCTGGGGTGCTTTTTGCACAGCGCCTCCTTTGAGGGCGTGTGTATGGCAGCTTTAGAGTTGATGTGTATGGCAACTTAAAAGCTGGGTACTCTTTGAGGTCTTCACCATAGGTAGGACGGACCTCGGGCAACTTGGGGAACTATGATAGGTTTGAGGTCGTATGGATACTTTTTACACAGAATATTTTGTTAAATATTTCATTTTATTGGTTATTTTGAGTAAACAACAATAAATGTGTTCAATGTGTAACATGTAACAAAACAATGCATAAAATTTGGGGCGAGTACAAACTCCGGCCAGGTTCCGAACGCTGATTACTGAACTGGAAGCGCATCGGGTTGATGTTCCAACACAGGCTATGACAGCTCCGCAGGTGGCTCTGCTACGTGGTCCGGTTTAAAGGTCGGTGATTTTTGGTAGTTCCCACAGCACGCAGTCCTCGGTGTCTCTGTTGACAGCATCATCTTCTGGCGGTGTTTTCCAAATGTTACATGTTTACATATTTTGTTTTATGTAGTTCCGAAGCCGATTACATTTGGAATTTATTTCCCAAGACAACTTATCAGCAAAGAACTGGATCTAAGTGAATTACAAGGTGAAATAGACGAAATATCAATATGTAGGCATGTACAGGGGCCAGAAATTATAGAAGAGACGACTTTATGCTTTAATGCTCTCAAGGGCTTATCAGCACTTTACATAAACTAGTTTTTAGAGAAAATGGGACTAGAAGGTCTGAATAAACTGTTGACATCGTTTGTCGATAAATCAGCTCAAGCCGTTTGTACGTTTGCCAGACGGTTTCCAATTTTCAATGTTCTATCATGCTGCACACGATATTTGTTAATGCAGAGATGTATGACACAGAGAAGAATGGAATTTCTCACATATACAAGGCCCATAAATACATGTGCCCAATTTCAAATTATTTCACTTATTAGTTTTTAAATTATAAATATTTTTTGAACTTTAACATCCTGCGAAGCGTCCTAGATAAAAACTTTATAGGAAAGACTCCCCTTAAAATTCACCAAAGAATACGAGGTTTCATTTGTGAATCAACCTGTATAATTTATAAATATAAATTATTATTATTTTATGTTTTTCTTCGTTGTCTAACTGAAAATTGAAATATAATTACTGAAAATTAAAAATCAGGGATTTCTTAACGTACATTGAAGAAATTTGTATCACAATAAATATGAACATTCGTATGGATACATTTAATTGCATTTAAATACAATACGTTGAGCGACATCTCTTGAGGCTGTACCTACCACATATGTAAAAGGACAGTAAGTTTTTTATGTCTACTGCTAACTAACGCAATCTTGCAAAAAATTATGCTAATTAATTCATACTATGCAATTTTTGTTTAAAGGAATGGTAATTTTAGATGCGCATGCTTATTCAAATTATTCAATTATAACAACTGTCAGTGTCAAATATTTGCATAACAGATTTTAAAGAGGCCAAGGATAAAATTAGAACCAAATTTTCGGACGATACAAGTTGATCGGTTTAAATTTCGTTAATTCAACAGTAACTCAAAGATATAATATTAATTGTGCCAAACGTCTAGAACTCATAAAATATATATTTTCTTGTACTACGAATTATACATACAGGGTGTTCCTAAATAAGTGTCGCAACGGAACACTGTATATTCCTCTTGTAAAAAGAAACATTCTTTTCCTCTTCCATTTTTCTCTCCGGGCTTTCGTTTTCGAGATACACGGTGTCAAAACTTTCATTTTTTTTGCCAATATCTTAGGAACCGTTTGAACTACAGGACTGAGTATTTGTACACGCATTACCACTATTAATAGCTACTTTTTTGCACCCTTCTCGAATTAATTGAACGTGCCAGTGGTGTAGATTTTAAGGTATCGTAAGGGTTCCCCCCCTAACTTTTGCGCTACTGGAAAAATTGACATTTGACAGCAAATTCTGAAGCGCCAATGAATTTTACACAAAAAGAGTTCTCTTGGTTCATTGCTCTAAAGTCAACCATTTTCAAGAAAAATGAAATTTTATAAACAAAAACAAACATTTTGCTAACGTTTCGAAAATCTTTTGTAATTCAAAAGATAGATAGTAATAATTAACAAGTTTAACGAAATTCAACATTTGCAACAAGTAGCTATTAATAATGGTAATGTGTGTACAAAAGCTCAGTCCTGTAGTTCAAACGGTTCCTAAGATATTGGCAAAAATCTGAAAAAAAGTTTTGACACCGTGTACCTCGAAAACGAAAGCCCGGAAAGAAAAATTGCGACACTTATTTAGGAACACCCTGTCTATGGAAATATTATAGTGTAAAATGAAATAATATTCTTTACCTGCTACAATACTATATAGATGCCTGCGACCATAAATCTCTCCCACAATTCGATCCCAAATTTTTCATTTCACGCCCTCAGAGAACCACCGCGATAAAGGCATTTGGAGAAGCTGCTGCTACATTGTGCCTTATTTCGCCGTAAATTAAAACAATATCCATTAATTCTACAGTACATTGGCCTTTTTGAAAAAGTATAAGACTGATATAGACAGTAATCCACCATAATACTGAATAAATAGGCATTTACCAAGGCAAACCGGTTAAAGTTTGGCGGGGAAAGCGCAAAAAACAACACGCTTCTAAATAAGGCATCAAATGTTTTTATCCAGTAATCTGTAAATATTTCATCTTAACTTTTTTGATACCGACTATATTTTTAAGGATACACTTTTACCAAAAGCTTTTTGGATAAGTTTTAAATCACCCTGAAAATATTTCGATTGTATGACATAGTTTTTTGTTCACTCGTATTTATAAAGGTTAAATTACAATGGGTTGTATTTCTTAGAAAATGCAGTGGCATGAGGGAGTGATAGCAGATAGTCTATTCTTTCTCAAACAGCCCTCTTACGAAAAAGTTGGAGTGATATTTAAGCACAACCCCTCCAGGATAAGACGTCTCTGACTAAAATACAGAAATTATTTTTTATATTCGTAAGAAATACTAGTTCTCAAATTTTCGGTAATATCTGGAAGAGACAACTTTCAGGGGCTCACCTTTAAAGAGCCTTAACAACCTTAAAACATAAGTATCAAACGTACTAGAGAATTTTTCTTAAATGTCTTCTAAACTATTTAACCAATGATATTGTAGGAAACAACTACTGCACGGGTCATATGCCTTGACTTGGCATGGAATTACATCCCAAATATCTAGTAAATAGTTAAGATGATTCCTCAACAAAGTCGCCAGACTAGACCGGTTTCTAACGTATTCTCATCTTCTAAACTAGTTGAAGTATCGGTACCAGATCTGATATAGTTTTCATTGTTACTGACTGATGTTTACACAGATTCGCAAACAAATAGGTTGTGCAGAAACCACATTCGTTAAAATAGTGTCAAATTGTTTCTGTCTCTTGGAAAATGTAATCCTGTAGTACGAAACTGCAATGAATTGTAGGTAATCAAATAATAAGAGGATATAGAAAAGGAAAACAGAATATTTATGTTATTTAACACGTAGGTAAATAAAAACTAATTAATGTTGAACATTTTAAGTAGTCATATTTAGTATTGGCAGGTGCAATAATTTTTTCAATTTCCATGACTCAACAAAATAAAAACAATAGTGACCTATCTTATATTGGATTTATTAAATCAATACATGATAATTTGTGACTTTTATGACATGCCATCATTGGAGCTCCCATCAAATGACCTAAATAGATGATTTTTTTATTAATTGACGACCAAGTTATATACAATATAGATTAAGCCATATCAATTTTAACAGTAATTTAACTGACTGTATCTTCAGTATACACAGGAAAATACTCTACATCCTGTATTGCCTAATAAAGTAATTGTTCTAAATTTTGTATCCAAATATAAATATAAGTTCGCGGATACCAACTTCGTTTCTTAAGCTGTTATTATTCTATTTAAAAATGATGGTATTAAGGATGAACTCTGAAATCAATGGTAGATTCCGTTACAGTATTCCAACAAAAAAAGCAAGATAGTTTGCTTTTCATATTTCCTCGACCACCGTGTATAACTGCATATTTACATGTTGCTATGTCGTTTAAATATTTTTAGGAACGAAAAGTATATATAAATCGATTGCAGGAATTCATTAATGGAAGTCTGATCGCTTTCGATTATTTTCTGTATACTTCTTATCCAATCTGGTAATTTATGTTCTTTGTTTTTAATCGAATTGATTCTATAAAAGAAATATTTCTTTTATGTTATCAGCAATAAATATAAATTCCAGATACAGTATTGACATAATTTTTTGATATAGTAGGTACCAGCAAGATGGGTGACGCTGTAGACTTGACCAGTGGCATCATTGTGGATGAAAGCAGCAAATATTATCACGAAGGGGGAAAACTGTTTTCCAGACCATTGCCAGGAGACGAAATTGTCATTTCAGGTAGGGATTTGTTACTATATTTTAGAAAATAAGTAGTTTTTTGGGGTTTTGTTTTATTGTAAAGATATTAAGCCAATTCCAAATTCAAATTTTTCTTCGGCTCTTAATCTCGAAACTTACATAATCACAATATTTTATCTCGGAAGATACTCCCTATAATAATTTCGCGATTTTTTATTAAAGAATTTGCATAAAATAAATGTTCAATATTTAAAATGTGGCCCTACGTACATAAATATGTTGGACTCTTGAAAAATATAAAGTAAATAAATATTTCATATAAAAATACTTGTGCTATAGGCGTACACATCAGTTAAAAGATTAAGTAAGAGGAATGTATGGCTTGAATGTGTGCTTTTTCAATACTGCATGTACAGTTCTCTTTGATGCTCTAATATTATTAGAAATTTCCCTAATGAAAGTTCTTGGGTTTTCTTCAACGTTAAGAAAAACATTGAAATCGATGTTTTTATTAAATTGGCGTTCTTCTCGCTTTGGTTTCTTAAAAGCACCATAGTTTCTGAAATTTCTTACAAATCTACGTGGTTCTGGAACTTATCTGTGAGGAAATAGTTCTCCGTGGTAAAAGCGGACTCTATTCCACCGAAAGTATACCTGAATTATGTCCGTCGATTGATTATTACTCATATTTTGCATTGTTGAGCTTATTTCAATAAATAACCTACTATAAATTACACAGAAAGAGTATAATGCGTAAAAAACTGGGACACGAAAGAAAATGATATTTACTTGCTTTGTTGTATTGTTTTTTGTTTTCCAGGCATCATGATTAATCAAAATATGTTTGTTGTCAATATTTTCATGATTTTTCTTTAATACATGTTTCACAAAAGTAAACTTTATAGACATCGTTGAATCTGCACAATAATAAATAAAAAAACCTATATTGCCATTTGAAAAAAAAAGTTGATTACCGGTTTTCAAAAAAATATATATAATAAATATGCGCCAATAGGCTCACTCTATAGTATATTTAGAGCCATTTCACATATTTTTTTGTTTTTTAAAATAAAATTATAAATGACGAAGTTATTGCTTGCGGCGTTTTTTAGGAGACAGTATGTATAAGTTATAATTGATCCAAAGAAACGTAAGTATCGAAAAAGAAAAATTTCAAAAAATTATATACAAATTGTCCCAGGCAAAAGCCATTCGGGAATTCACTGTTTTGTATTAAATAGAACTTATTTTTACGGTAATTTTAAAAAAGAGAGATCATCCTACGTGTCTTTGTTCCCAAGATATCTTTTTATATATAATGTTAATTGTTAATTAACTATTGGACGTATCGGACTGGGATTTTAGACAATTAAAAAAAGGTTTAAACATTTATTACCAAAAGTTTAACATTGATAGTTCATGTATTAAACGCACTAGACGTGTTGAGCGTAAAGCGTATTAAATCATGTCTTCGACACGCACCAAAAATCCCAAACATTAAAATTGCTCTTGATAGGAGATATTGTTCATCTGGAGATTCACATAAAAATTTGGTTACTTGTTATGCTCTTAAAACTTTGGATTTTTTCGGTATAACCTACAGCTTGACGCTTCAAGAAAGCAACAGCTTTTTGGATATTTGTTAATGTCAGCATTTTCTTTTATGGCCAAACAACTCTTTAGCACTGAGAATCGATTCCATAACGTGGAATATTTCATAGACCTTTTCGACAAAGTAAATTAGAAGAATATCGTCACTTACAGATTTTTTTTTTTTACACTTAATTTTGTTCAGATTTCGCCATTGAGTAAAAAGTTGATATTCGTCTTCATATCTTGACCTGGATTATATTGGTAATATATTCGCGAACGTTTGCGTCGTTTGCTCTAGGATATTATCGGGAATTTCGGGATTTTCTTCCGAGTACATTTGTATATTTCTATTTTAAAGCCATATATTCAGTATTTTTATTCAGCGCACGGAAAGAACCAGGGATGGGGAAAACTTTCCCCGTACGCTAGTCCGAAAAAGCCCATCTTACATTATTATTAATACAGATGAAAATAAGGCATTTTCAAGGAAGTATAATAAAAAACATTTTATGCACATTACGTGTCTATAAATATTTAAAAAAAACAAGTTTACATTGCAACAATGGTCACGTCAAATATATTGACTATTTTTAGATAGCGCCATAATAGAAAACAATGAACGATTAGAATTTATGCAAATAAATGTGAAACGCAGATTTAGATTTAGATGATGCCATTGTTAACAATAGAAATATATATACATATTTAAATAATACGTCATTCAAATTAAACGAGAAACAAGAAAAGTTGATTTTCAATTGTCAACTTCAAAATCTAACGGATTATTTTTGCAAGATCTACCCAGTTCCTAGAGTCTACCCACCATTTCCTAGAGAGCGTGTTTAAATCTAAAACATACTTAGAACAAAACGAAAAAATGATTGTCATTCGTTACTATGTCTTGACTTTCACCGGTAGGTATGGCCGGTGTTTTCCCGAGTTCCTCCGACATATCCGAAATGAGGGAGAATCTATTCAACAAGGTCGACATGGTGGCCCCCAACACTAGATGGGGACAGTGGAGCTATGATCAACAAGAAATACCTTCTCGCTGTGGTATGATTTCGGGACTTCACAAATATGACGCCGGATATTTTGGTAAGGAGTAATCACCTCAGTGAGGTACTGTTGAATTCTACGATTACCAAGACTATATGCCGGAAGTGATTTATTTTTATAAAATATTTAAGAAAATCTTGTAATTTTAGTTTACTGTACAGGGTTATTCGTATAACATTTTACCTCCCTTAACTTTTTTATTTTTTGAGTTTGACAAAAATAGTTAAAATAAAAGTTTTAGCGAATATCGTAATAAACAACAAAAATTAACATCACTTTGCTCTATGAACCTAGGCGCAGAATGCCACTATTTATGAGATACAGGGTGTTGAAATTAACAAAAATAAAACAATTTTTTTTAATATCTGAAAAATAAGTAGTCATAAGAGAAACTTAAGAATACATAAATTATAAATTTTCAAAAATTGCTCCATTATGTGCAAGACAAAGAATTTTACATTTTCATTAAATTTGCCAAACAATATGTTGCACACTAAGGGCATTTACCAAATTAAATATTTCTAATCTAAGAAATTCAATGTATTTCGCTCCATTGGAAGAGCTTTATAAAATACTGGACCAATGACGGTATCTCGAAAAAGACCACAACAGACATTTACTGAAGTCTTGTTTTGCCTCTGAATAGAGATTTATTGGTGTTGTTTTACTGACGCCCAATGATGTGAGTTCCTTCCTATTAAAAACGCCACTTCGAATCGATTGTTTTGGGTTTTCTTGAAAATAAATTAAAATCATTTCTTGCATATTTTCAATTAGGACGTTGTGGGGTTTTATTTTTTCCTTATTTGTTACTGTACCTGTATTTCTCCAAAAAGTTAAAAAAACACTGTAAAGAAACAATTTATCAAAGCTGGATTTCAAACTGTACACTAGGGTTTAAGCAAATTTGGAAAATTCAAATTTTGACATATGAACGATGGATGGAAAAGGAATTCCACACATAAATAAGAAACATACAATAAATCTTGTGTAAAAAATTAAGATATAGCATACCCACAACAAGTATTTATGAGTGAAATTAAACCTGAGCCAGTGTAAAAGGTTTCATATAGCGTTTTTCAAAATGACAGATCTATGTATCGTCAGAATTTGTAAAATTGTAAATTGTGTTGTGTTTGTGAAGCGTGCAAAAGACCTTCTTAACATCATATATTGTATTGAGATTCCAATCCACGTTCAAAGTGTGTAAACTAGGCATCGACAAATTTAAACCATTTAAATCGTTAAGTGTCATAAACAGGGAAAAGAAAAGTGAAAAAAGATTAATGTTAGACCTGAATAGACCTACAGTCAGAAAATTAAGCTGTATAGCCTAATTTAACCAAAATTTTCAAAATTCAGTAAAATTAGTTGAAAGTTTGATAGTTAACGCAGAAAGAAGTTACTGGTGTCAAAAGATGCAGAAAAATTGCTGGAATCGAAATATGTATAGATCATGCAGATTAAAACATGCACAAAGTCAGTATTTCAAAAATAAAAAATCTCAAAAGTGTATTGTGACATATCCATAGTAACATTTTATTTGTTTTATGTTCAATAAAAGCAAAAATCGGGCTCGCGGTAGTCCGTCTCATAAGTTTTCAAGGCATAAACATCGTTAGTTTGGTACCTAAAATAACAAGTGAAGATTAATAAAAATCAATAAATTGTCGCCCTATATTTTCACAAACTCATTAAACTCAAAAAATAAGGGGGGTAAAATGTTATATGAATAACCCTGTACATTGTCACAACCTATATGAGATTTATCCACATTCGTTTTAGGTGTCCACGAAAGACAGGGCCACTCCATGGATCCGATGGTTCGAATTTTCCATGAAAAAGCCATAGAGGCTATCCTCGATGCAGGTCTGCACCCCTCAGACCTAGAGGGGACTAGGACTGGTGTGTATGTCAGTGTCTATTCCAGCGAAAACGACAAAGCCTGGTACTACGACAATTTGAGTCCGCAGACCTTTGCAGTGACTGGGTACGCTTTATTTTTATCTTAAAGATTCTAGTGACAGTTTAAGTAAGTGCGTTAATTCGTGAAATTTTCAGATGCCAAAGGTCCATGATAGCCCATCGGCTTAGTTATTTTTTAAAATTGAGAGGACCCTCTATTATTGTGGACACAGCATGCAGTAGTTCTTTTTGTGCATTAGAAAACGCTTACAGAGCCGTCAGATTAGGAGAGATCGATAACGCCATCGTAGGAGGGACTCATATATGTTTGCAACCGCTCATGACACTACAGTATCTACAGTAAGTACTACTACCAGATTGACGTTAAGGTTGGAACATGTTTTTTATGCTGGAATTTGCCAATTCCACAGTTGCAACTGATGAATCGGTTTGCTTTCTTCTTCAACAATGACAATCTACTTTTTGTGGTCATTCGGCATACAATATTTTCACCCAATTTTTGAAGAAACACAGCTTTTAATTTTTGTTAGCGGAATCTCATCAACATTATTTTTCATTAGGTCAAGTACGTCCTTTCTTGTAACAGAAATTTTATGTGAAGCACTGGTAACAAAAGAAAATCATTGCAATATGCGATTAATAATAATTATTAATTTGAGGAGTTAATTTATTAATGTCCACTGTTAATAATTAATCCAGTCACTTTTCGGCTAAACAAAATTGGACACTGAATATAAATAGAAATTATGAAAATTTTGGAAAACTACAAAATGATAGTAAAGAACTAAAAACATTCAAATCGTGCGCTGTCCAGTATCAATTCGCCAACACTTTTAGTAACACCGAGAAGGTTCGTATAGGCGCCTGCGCTTCTGTATTCTTTCTCACTTTCCTTTATTTTCACCATTCACGTGCGTCCTTCAATATTTTGTATCATAGTGGGGCTCAATGCCTAGATAAATGATACTATAGATAGGAAACTTGAACAAATTTCGTGGTCATTAACAGCGCTAACTGTTGACACTTTCTCCAACTTCCATTGCTTTCCTTTTCTAGGAATTATCGGTAATACAGTGAGTTAAATTACCTGTAGCCGGTAAAAGATGCAAGCGCCATCTAGTTGTACGCTCTACAACTATATACCTACCTACTCAATATTTGTTTTAGGTATTCTGCCGCCGCTAAATTTAAAATTACATAACAAATCTCACCCTACACAGATCACTCAGAAATTGATTTTGTAAAATAATTTTCACGTAGATAATTTTTTTTGTCACCATGAGAAAATAAGTACATTTGATAAAAAGCATTAAAATCACTCAAGCATTAAAGACACTTTTAAATGCTCTAATAGTCTTCCTACTTAAAATAAGAAATAATTTTGATACTGTAACTTTTTAAAATGTTTGTTGAAAAAATTTCAAATTTCAGTACATATTTTGAAAAAAAAAGAGTGAAAATGATTATAGAGTTTCAGTGCTTTCTATATTGTATTAGCTTTCACGGTGAATAAAAAAATATTACAAGTAAATAATTTTACTAAACCAATCTTTGATTAATTCTTGTAATAGAGATTTATTATGCAACTTTAAATTTTTCGTTGTGTTGATATCCATAAAAAAAACTACCTACCTCTGATCACATTTTTTATTAAAGAAAACAAAAAAACAAAACATTTTATTATTAATAAAAAAATGTGATTATATGATGATCTGACATTATTATGTTATATAAATAAATGTGAATGAAATATCTAATAAAACTCACTAAAAACACAAATAAAACACACACCAACACTCGCCAAACCTAACCAACAATAAACAATAAACCCGCTCAATGTACTGCCACAGCTCATATTAAGCTGTGGTACTGTCATTAACGGATAAGCGAGTTTTTCAACATTGATAGAATAGCATAACTCACACTATTCATTAATTCCTTAGAAAATATGCGAAAAACCCAGAAGGGCAACTAGGGGCAGCTGAAATTTGTTTTGTTCGTTAGCTTACAGTCTGATCTACAATTTAAACTAGGTATTTTCCCCAGATAAATGATAAGAATATAGTATCTATTTATATTACTTTGATAACTGTGACCAGATAATTCAATTTAATTTTTGAATTTTTGAGATTTCAGATTTAAATATTAGTATTACAGCAGATCACAAATTTCAGGCTGGGGACATTAAGCACCGATGGCTCTTGTAAATCCTTTGACACGCGAGCGAATGGCTTTGTTAGGTCGGAAGGCATAGCGGTAGTGGTTTTACAAAGAGCAAAGAATTCAAAGAGGATCTATGCCCAAGTGGTCCACGCCAAAACAAACTGTGACGGCTTCAAAGAACAAGGAATCACTTTTCCATCCAAATATTCTCAAATGGACCTGCTGAATGATTTTTACAAAGATTGTGATGTGGACAGATTCAGTTTGAGTTTCTTAGAAGCTCATGGTACAGGTAAAGAGTTCTAAATATTCATAGATCACTACTCAATAGTGTACTAAAAATTTTTGGTTACCACACTAGGAACTAAGGCAGGTGACCCACAAGAATGTGATGCTATCGATAGCATCCTCGTTAGCGGTCGGAAGAAACCGCTTTTGATAGGATCTCTTAAATCCAATATGGGACACACAGAGGCAGCTGCAGGTCTTTGCTCCATTATAAAGGTATAAGCAGCATAAAATATTGCTTATTGACAAATAACTAATTCTTGTAGTGCGCTCTGGCAATGGAAACTGGTTACATTCCTCCAAATATCCATTTCGAGACACCCAATGATGAAATCAATGGGCTAGTAGAAGGTAGAATGAAGGTCGTGGTGGACAAAACACCTTTAGAAGAGGAAAATGCTTTAATTGGTAACAATATTGCATATGTCACGTATAAGATGTTTCTCAGGTATATTATTTTTTTTTACAGCTGTCAACTGTTTTGGCCTTGGTGGCGCAAACGCTCACATATTATTGAGAAGAAATCTAAAGCGGAAGTCCATATCTAAAGAAAACCTGCCCAGATTGGTATGCGTAAGCGGAAGGACGGAAGAAGCCATTACTGCATTGACTGATCAAATTGACTCTAACGGAATGGATGCCGAGTACATAAGGTTATTGCACGAAGTGTTCAGGTAAAACAGTGAAAACATTTTATAAAAAATCGGAATATAATGGTAATTTGTAGGAAGAACATACAAAATCACCTGTATAGAGGATACACTATAGTGTCACAATGTGGGGGACTCTCGAAAACATCTGCGTTTTGCCCAGAACAGGGCAAAACTCTACATTTAGCATTTGGCAAATTAAATGACTGGTATGAAATTGGCAATGAGCTTATGATTTTCCCGAAGTTTCATGAGTCTATCTTAAGGTAAGTTTTTTTCTTCGAAGCTCCTCCATGTTTGACTGATTTCGCGGTAGCCGTCTTCTCCTGAGGTTAGTATATGTATTGGGGCCTCTCCTGAACGAGTACCTTTTTTTTTAAACACGAATGCGACGTGCTTCTTCACGACCCACGTCGTGCTAGTGGAGCATGCAGCAAGTTTTTCATGGAATCGTTTTCTTCTTGCTTGGGTTTGTTCGTTTCCTACAGGGCGTTTTATGATCGCACCCCATCGCTGGAACGAACGGCACTGGCTTAGCTCTTCTGGGGCTTAGGGGTCGGTACCGGTACTTCACCCTGTGCTAGGCCTCCAGGCGAGTTGCCCCTGTTATTTTTTCTGTGAGCGAAAGCAGCAAGAAATGCATATTTTATTGGAATACCCTGTATTTCAGTGGATATTTATATTTTACATGGAATTGTGCAACTTTTTCGTAATAGGTACTGTGTCAAAAATCTACTGTTTCCGATATATTAATATTTTAATATAAAAAATGACATTTTCGGCGTTACACTTGATCGTTGCTGTTACTGATATACTTATTTTTTGAGATACAATCTAAGTAAACGTCACACATATTGTACTAGGTTCACCGTAAATTCTGAAGTAGTCACTGTTTATAAATGTCGTACAGAGTATTCACAAAATCGTAACAAATGTTATCTATATCAAAGACAAAAATTTTGTTTTTTTTTCAAATAGAACTTCCTGTATTTTTTAACAGGATGTGAAGGACCTTCTCAAAATCTTAACTTTCATAATAGGTGTTATATATCAGTTCCTCATATTTTACAATATTTGTCGCAATTTCTTTATTTTTAATTTTTTTACCATAAATAGCGTCGACTTACTACCAGCTTTCTTATTCTCATTGAATTTTTAGTGAACGATTTTTAGCAAAATATTGATAAAACAAAATTTTATTAATTGTTACAATAGATGTTCGAAAATATTTCCTCTTTCTACACAAGTTAATTCGGCGAACGATATCAATGTGAACGTCTAGCATTTCTGGTGTAGTATCAAGACAAGCTTGTCTTATTCTATTTATCATATCGTCACGAGTAGTCGGTGGCTCTCTCTATATATATATATATATACCCTGTCTTTTACAAACCTTCACAAAAACAAGTCAAGTAGTGTAAGGTCACATGATCTAGGAGGCCATGGCAGTGGCCCAACTCGATCAATTCATCTATTAGGATAAATTTCATCAAGATAGGCTCGGCTTCTTCTCTTGAGAAATTCATTACGAACAAGTAACAACAAAACCATACAAACTATTAATTAATTAAGAATAACTATTTGAATCACAGAAAAACACTACTTCAACAGTCAAAGCTAATGACAGGAAAAACTGTTAACAGTTTGTTTCAATGTCATATCAATGCCTCCGTAGGATATTTTCAAAAATAAACTATCGTAAAATATGAGGAACTGATATACAGGTTCGGAAAGTCCCCATGGTACATCGGCCGTTACGTGAGAGCGATAAAGTAAGTCATAGAAATATAGCTATAGTGAAGACGTTTCATAATCTGAATAGTCACCGCCCGTTTCGGGTTAGAAGTGGGAGTGACTATTCAAATTATGAAACGTCTTCAATGTAACCATCCTTGTCTATCGCACGGATTTCTTTACTTTACTTTGTCGCTCTCATGTAAAGGCAGATGGACCATGTGGATTTTCCAGCCCTGTATAACACATATTACGAAAGTTGTAAATTTTGAGGTCTTTTATATTCAGTTAAAAAATACATTTGAAAAAAAAACAAAATTTTTGCCTTTGAAAAAGATAACATTTGGTACGATTTTGTGAATACCCTGTATGACATTTAAAAACAGTGACGACTTCAGAATTTACGGTGAACCTAGTACAATATCAACATGTATTGTGCGAAGTTACAATGAAAAATGTTTAGTAAAATAAATTGCTTTTGTATAGCGACGTGTTTAAGTGTGATTAAGTTTTCACAACGGAATTTCAAGAAATAGACTATTGACATGTGTTTTTAAAAGTTAAAGATAGCCTCTTTATAAATATGGCTCTCATTCAAAGTTACGTGTATATATATACATAATCAGTATTTTCAGGATACAAGATAATTTAACAGACAAGAATATTGACCTTTCAAAAGTACTCCTTGGTGAGCAGATATCCGATAAAGATTCCATCCCAGTACTTGGTCCAGTAGCAGTCCAAATTGCTCTGGTACACCTTTTGAATTCAATAAACATCGAATGCAGTGGCAGCTTTGGATGTTCTGTTGGAGAGTTAGTTTCTGCTTATTACAATAATGCTTTATCATTGGACGAAACGATCGATTGCGCTTGTATCTTAAACCAAGTTATTTTAAATGAGGCAAAATTACTTCAACCACCCACTAATAAGGTATGAGAACATACTAAAGTGAGTTCAAAAAACCTATTACACTTTTTTTTTCAGAGAAATCATACACTAACTGTAAATCACACCATGCACAACGACTACAGTGCAAACGGTAACGTCTTTATAAAATATTTCAACCTGCAATTAATTAAAAGAACGGTTTCTAGGTGGAGTTCTAAAAAGCCTAATAGAAGAACTATCTGGAAGTGCAAGGCGGGAAAATAAGTTTAAATCGGCCGATTTAGTGAGAGCTTTAACAAAAAATCGCCACAATGACATCGATGACATGAAAACGAACTGTACTGTATTGAAAATAGGCAATTTTCCTCTTTTTGACAGTAAAGAATTTACTATAATCTCTCTTTTTGGAGGTAACAGTGGTAATAAGGTTGTGGAGTTTCTGGAAGGAATTGGAAGGTTCTGAAATTTCTGTAAATAGTTGCCTATAAACATTAACTGTCTTTATTGCAGCTTATATATTAAGGGTTACAATCCCCATTTCGAAAAACTGTATCCACTAGTAGATTTCCCGGTTAGCAGAGGCACCCCCATGATCTCTCCCTACATCAGGTGGAATCACTCTGCGGAATGGTTCGTACCACAGTTCCATTTAGACCACGTTAATCAGACGAAACAAGGAATCAAACATTACAGAATCGATTTGTCCGATCCTCAGTGGGCTTTTATCGCAGGACATGTAATAGGAGGTAAGATACGAAATGAAGCCGAAAATGATTCTGTTCATCGTATGTATGAAAGTGTTAGATGCCACTGCAACTTGTCTGCAGTAAAAATAATATGACATCTTGCATGAAGTTCCTGATTAGACCTATCAGTGATTTTATGCAAAAAATGCATTTTTTTGGTTTTTGTTTATAAAACTTAAACTAACGAAGCAATCTGAATGCTCTAAAGAGAACATTTGTAAAGAATCGAAATATGTATTTTTTGCCGCTGAATCCGAATCTGCCTTCAGATTTGGCCCAAAGGGTCTGAGTTTTCGGAAAAATTAAAAAAACAGGTCAAAATTCACAAAAAACGTCATTTACAATTGATGAAAGTTATAAAAAATCAAATTATTCTACCAGCTCACTAGACGTATGATTTTTTACTCGTTTAATTCCAATTTATCATCATAGAGTCAGACAAGCTGGTCCAATTTCATTCAAAAACAGAAAATATATCAAAATGCTTAAAAACGTCATTTTCATGGCATAATTCGTGTTGCAGAGTTCTAGATTTATCTTTTTATCCACCCACCCATTTATGAATTCATACATCTTCCTATCCAGTCGCTCAGACATGAATACGCATATTTATTCATCCACCTGTACCATCTATAAAACCCACCCATCTCTAAATAGAGGGACTAAACGAAAGTGTAACCCTTTGCATAGATCCTTTGAAGAAAAGAGGACACGTTATACCAACAAAAATAAGAATGATTTGTAGATATCGTTTTTTTTATCTCCGTTATCTCATCTCCCACTACAAAAAGTAGATGGATAGATGGGTGGATAGGTTTTTGAACTGTTTTTTGATTTTTCTCGAAAACTCAGACCCGCTGGGCCAAATCTGAACGCAGATTCGGATTCAGCGAAAAAAAATACATAGAAATACATGGTTCTGAATACCAGATCCGATCCTTTTTTTGTGGGGCTATGTATTTAATATAAATTAACTAACATACTTAAAACATATACTACATTATTAACTCAAATTTTAGGGAGAGTTTTATTCCCTGCTACGGGGTACCTGTACTTAGTGTGGGAAACATTCTCAATCGTATACGGCGTATCTCTGAAGGCTTCTCGAGTCTCACTGAGGAATTGTAAATTCTTGAGGGCCATCGGTATGCCAACAAAAGGCAGGGTAGAGTTCACAGTGTCCATCCTGAGTAGCAGCGGGGAATTCGAAGTGGTTGAAAGCAATTCCACTGTAGTCACCGGCACTATAAACTTTTTACCGAAAGATGAAGGGAATACCTGGAACTTTGCATCTCCAAGTTTAACAGATCATGGTAAAAAGTTGAGCAAAAAGGAAGTGTATAAAGACTTGCGCTTGAGAGGATATTGCTATAGGTAAAGTACTGTTTTTTTTTAATTATTTTTACGTTACTAAATTTTTTTCATACTTAACATGAAATTCATAAACTACACTTTCTTTGTAGCGGAGAATTTAGCATGATTGAAGAATATTACTTCAGTGCTTCCACGGCATACGTGAAGTGGCAAGATAATTGGATTACGTTCATGGACAATGTGATGCAATGCAAGATTTTACAGAACGACAGTAGATTGTTGGAAGTTCCCATATTTATCTCCCAAGTAAATATAGCGGCGGACGTTCATTTTGACTGGATAAGAGAAACACTTGAAGATACGGCTCCACTCGTGCCGGTTTACAGCGATATAACCACAGGAGAAGTAACGTAAGAACAGATCTTTGCAGGACGTAACTTTAAATGGGAGTCCATTTTTTAGGAATAATAGTATATGTTCCTTAGAATACTAATCTCAAATCCTTACCCACAACCAAATGACCATTGCACAGTTTAAATTTAAGCAGATTTCGATCCTGATCCGAAACCTTACGAAGAGCAACGGAGGCTAGATTATTTACTTATTTTTGTGTATTTCATTTATAATTATTTATTTATGACTGAGTTTTCTGTTAGATTACTTGTTAGGTACTGTTTCACGGTTTATCTTATTTAAAAGAATTAAATTTTCGTTTATAGGGCTCTTTGTGGAAGGTGGTGTTGAAATTTGCTTTTTAATAAAATTCTCCACCTTTCTTTTAAATTATGACATTTGGTAACAGTGTATACTGTAGTTCCCAAGTGTGTACCCAGGGCCCTGCGACTAAGTCACGCCATTTATTTGAGGCCACACTAGTTTCTCCAGTGGCGGGGTGTGAAAAATTACTAAGAAGGTTAAAAAATGTTTCCTTCATGATGGAATTTGAGAAAGCAAACTTATAATATGTATCTTTCTGAAAGTGAAAGGCATCCCCTGTATAAAAATGACTCTCATTCAAAGTTATGTCCTACATATTATAGATTTCTCCATTATAAAAAATAAACTATATATAAAAGATTAAGTTGGTGTTGCAAAAAGTTAACGTTTTCGATATTTGTTAAAATATGGGTGAGTATTTAATAAAGAAATATCTTGTATTAATTATTTTATGACAATGTTATCAGATGTGGAGGAATAACCATATCTGGAATTGTGGCTAGTACCATTGCAGGAAGGAAAAGTTTAAAGAAGCCTTTATTGGAGACCTATGAATTCGTTCCCAACTTCACAGAATTAGATTTGCACAAGTCTGTTAGAGTAAACGTTCAAATAGTCATAGAAAATTCGTTGGTACGTAAATTCAGAGCTGTGGAGCTTGTAGATGAATATTCAAATGACGAAGCGGAACTTTTAACGCCTATTATAAAGTCGGCTGTACGAGACGAGCCTCTAATACAACATTCTGTTAAAATTCTGAGTGCAAATAAACTTGATGTAGACGTTGAAGTAGAAGACAAAATGTTAGAAACCGAAAGCAACGCAGTGCTTGTGATCGCTTCCAAAGTTATCCAGAGGCCAGAGGTTAGCAGTGTATGAAAACGTGATGAATATTATACCATTCTGTTGCAGGTTATGAAGTCAGCTTTCACGGCTGTAAAAGAAAACGGCTTCGTCATGTCCCGTGAAAGCCATTGTTGTGATACTGTAAGCGACACTTATCCTGACATTATAATCGTAACCATGCACAAAACACCGTCTGAAACTTTATTACTCCTTCGGAAAAAGTCTCTTCAGCGAAAAACGCATGCATGTATAGAAATAAATTCCTCGGAAAACTTCTCTTGGTTAGCGAAAATGCAGGAGACCATTAGCAAGAACTTGGAGGAAGACCTCATGCTCCATTCCAATAACCCAACGAGTGGAATTCTGGGCTTGGTGAATTCTTTGAGGAAAGAATCGACTAGCATGGACGTCAGATGTGTTTTTCTTATGAATGAAAGTGAAAAGTTCAATCCAAACTGTGACGAGTTGAAGAAAAACATGGCAATCAACGTTTATCAAGGAGGACAATGGGGCACTTTTAGGCATCTGCTGTTAAGGGGCTCGAATATTCTAGAAAAGGAACACTGCTTTGTGAATGTTACATCGAGAGGGGGTTTGTCCTCTTTAAGTTGGATACAGGGTCCCCTTAAACTCCATACGATACCAGAATCAGGGAAGGAGTTGGTACACGTAAGTAAAGACTGCAAACACAATATTATAAATCTTGACAACTTTCTAATCTAGGTGTACTATGCCTCCATAAACTTCAAAGATGTAATGATTGCTAGCGGAAAAATTAATATAGATTCGATAATATCCGATAGACTGGATCTTTGTTTGGGATTTGATTTTTCTGGAAAGAACAAAAGGTAATTTCAAACTGAACATTTTCGAAACTAGTACCTAGAAACGGATTTCTTAAGTGATGAGGGATATTTCTGTCTTGAATTGTCAATGTCAATTTTTTCTTGGTGCAATATAGGTATTGCTTTTACACTTGCTTTATTGCAATGGCACCTGAACTTTAATACTCCTTGTACTTCTTTTTCAGAGGATGCCGTGTCATGGGTATCTTCCAGAAAGGATGCCTAAGCAATTTATTAGTAGTTGACAAGTCTCAAATATACTGCGTGCCCGATGCGTGGACTCTGGAGGAAGCAGCCACAGTTCCCGCAGTTTACACCACCACGATTTATGCCCTAATTATGGTAATTATAATAAAACTGTTAAAGAATCATGTGAACTGACAAGTTGTTAATGCCTAAATGTGATGCAAACGGTATCTGTGGTTTTAGTCTCCTTTTTAAATTATTTCATTATTTTTCAGCGTGGTTGTATGAGGAAGGGCGAAAGCATTTTGATCCATTCTGGCGCTGGAGGTGTTGGGCAAGCTGCTATCAATCTCGCTCTTCATTACGGGTGCAAAGTGTTTACCACGGTCGGCAACCATGCCAAACGGAAATTTCTTAAGATGACGTACCCGGAACTGACAGGTTTACATTCACGGTATAAGTGCCATATGTTGTAAAAGAATACTGCAAAATAAACACAAAAGTCTTATACATCACAAAAATTAGTCGGTTATGCCGTTATCCTATAATTTTTTGTTGGGCCCGAATCTAAAGTCCAGGGTCAGTTGGTGTTTTGACCTTAGGTATACACTCCTCTAGAAAACGGTCAGTGAATGGAAAACATATCATTGCGTTATAACTCCCCATAGTAATAAAAAGTATGGTAAAATTATTTGAACTTTCCATGATAACCAGATATGCATCTAGTATATTAAAAATTTTCACGGATGGCGCACTACCAATCGATGTTGGTAAATTATTCCAAGTGGAAAAAATTCTATTCGTTAGAAAAAATTGTCTTGTTCTGGATTTAAAATTTTCTTTTTTTAGTTCCAAATCGTTGCCGCGTAATCAGTTGTCTACATCGTGAGTGTAAAGCACAGATAGATTTCGAAAATTATATTTTAAGATTTTAAATGTAATAATTAGATCGCCTCGAATAGGGCGCTGTTAACAATTTGTGAGCTTGGCCATCGATAGACGTTCGGTATAACGTTCAGTGAACGTTTTCCAATAACTTTTGATCGGGAATGAGATCGATACACTACACCGAACCGGCGTATCCAATAATTGGTCGCACATAACTAGATTACAGTTTGTAAGAAGTTCGGAAGAAAAATTTGGAAAAGTGGTCTGACCTTGATAGTTTCGAGGAATTTCGCAATACTTTTTATTACAGTGCATAACCCCGAAGCTTCATAATTCCATAATCTCATAACCCTGGATGTACGAGAGTGTAGACCCACAAAAATCCTTGGGAGCATGGATGTCATCCATCAGGATTCTAAAACTACGTGACTGAGTCCAGAACCCCATAACTCAATGACCCCGTAATTCGAGGATATACTGATTTGTGTTACAAAGTTGGGAAGTTTCAAGAAATCTTTTTCCTTAACCACACTTGTAATGATGTTTTTTTTTAAATCAGGTTTGATAAACTAAATTTATTTTTGTCTGCTTCCATAGCTGAAGATATCATATGATGTACGTCTCGATGTACGTGTTACCTATCCAGAGCCTGGCCTCTAGTGAGTGATATGTAGGTTTTATTGAATATGAATAAAAGAAATGGTAAATGAACCAATTCTTCATTCTGATAACGACAGACTGTCCTATGTAACAGGATTGTTAGACTTTTTGTTTATTTTCATCTACGTCATATGGCATTTATACGGCAGACACTTTGTGCAGGACAGTAGTGTTGAAGTTATATTTCGACGTTTTTTAGATGAAAATATCGGCAATTCTCACGATGAGACATTCGAACAGATGGTGTACAAAGGGACGAACGGCAGAGGCGTTGACATAGTCCTAAATTCCTTGGCAGAGGACAAACTGGTAGCATCAGTGAGATGTCTCGCCACCGGAGGCAGGTTCCTGGAAATAGGAATGTTTGACATGTTGAGCAACAACCACCTCAACCTGTTGCTTTTCAGGAAGCAAGCTAGTTTTCAAGGCGTTATGTTGGATCAAGTATACGACGAATCCACAAAGCGTGAAATTGGAAAAACGTTGCAGAAACTAATTGCGGAGGGTGGTGTTAAACCTTTAAATAGGAACATTTTCAAATGCGACGAGATCGAACAGGCATTTCGATTCATGGCTTCCGGTAAACATATGGGCAAAGTGTTGGTCAAGGTTCGAGAGGCTGAAGAACACCGTGTCGGAATACCTCCTAAGCACAGCTTGTGTGGCATAGCCAGGTATGCAGATGTAGGCGATGTTTAATCAGAAACAATGCCAATAATTATAAATTTTCAGGTATTACTGCGATCCTGAGAAAGTGTACATAATTATCGGCGGTTTAGGAGGTTTCGGTTTGGAACTGGCTAACTGGTTAGTCCTGCGAGGTGCCAGGAAGCTAATGTTGTCGTCAAGGAAAGGAATTAGTACTGGATATCAACACTATAGAGTTAGGTAAGGTCAGATATTTTTTTTAAAATAAGAGCTGAAAACTTATTTACAAAGTAATCTGTTTCTATTTAAATTAGCTTTTGTTATCACATACCCTGAATGATAACGAAAATAACGGGTTTCCCCATCTTATTACTGAACTGTAAATTTTTATCAACTTAAGTAATTTTCCATCTATTCCTGACTGTCTCAACGTATAATACAATTTATTTCTTCTTATTCTGCCACCAGATTGTTTAAAATCTATGAAGGGCCTTTTTTATAACTTGAACTTTCTGTTTTTGTGTCTCTTAAAGTATAAATTTGGTCTATTACCAATCTACCTTTCCGATAGTATCTTTGGTATTCTCCTATTTCCATTTCCATTTTCCTATTAACAATAGTTTTTGTATGCATAGCTAAATTTTTATAAGCCACGTTCAGTAAAACTACGCCTCTTTAATTTTTACGTCCTGTTGTATCACCTTTGTTTATAGATCGGCAGATATACTATTTCCCTCCAAACAATTTTTTTTAGTAAACAGTGCATCCACATAAACAATGCTTTTCGTCTATATTTATATATATATATATATATACTTTCTTAGATTGCTAATTATTTTTCCCACTTCTCTCAAGGTCAGTGTTTCTTTTACATCGTGACTTGTTTGATCTCGCTCTTCTTCCTCCTCATTTATATCATAGTTCTCTATTATTCTATTTAGTAACTCACGAAAATTATCTTATCCATAATTTCAAAATTCTGTCGTCGTTGTTAGTATCGTCACTCTTTATTTTTATAGAATATTTTTGATTGGTATCCAACTTTTTAATTTTTTATCCCTAACTAAAAGTTCCCTCGGAGTGTTTCATTACAGTATTTTCTCTTTTTTTCTGTATGTTTATACTTTTACGCGGTCTTTCCTATTTATTGCTTATTTCGAACCACGGTTTTTCTGACCTCGTTATCTTGTATTCGCATCCTCGTTATTTAATAACCTTACTATTCCTCTGTTACTCTTAGCTTTCCATTTCCATAACAAACTTGCTTAATCATATAAAGCAGCGTAAAAATAAACAATATGTACACCGACGCAAATAAGTTTGTGTTAGACTCAGACAAAGATTGATTCGATTAGAAAGAATACATAGGCACGGCGATTTGGGTTAGCTGTTATCTGGAGCTTTGTCCAGTGCCCATTTGTGGGGGGAGCCATCTCAGACTCAAACTTATTTGTGCCGGTCTGTACTTGATTTTCTAAAGAAGTGGCAATCACAGTCATATTATTCTTTAAAATAGGTTATGGGAGTCTCAGGGAATTACCATCAAAATATCCACCGCTCCTGTGGCAAAAAGAGAAGGTTGTGAGCAACTGCTCGAAGAAGGCTCCCGACTAGGTCACATCTGCGCTATTTTCAATTTAGCCCTGGTACTGGAAGATGCGATTTTTGAAAACCAAACTCTAAAATCATTTACCGCCACTTTCGAACCCAAAGCTATCGCCACAAGGCACTTGGACGACCTTACGAGAACAATTTGTCCTGATTTAAAGTAACGTTATTGTGATTTCGTCTGAATAATATTTATTGCGGTTATATGTATATTTTACAGAGACTTTGTTGTATTTTCGTCCTATGTTGGTAGAAGAGGCAATGCTGGACAAACAAACTACGCAATGGCGAATTCCGTGATGGAAAGGGTATGCGAGAAACGCAAACGAGACGGATACCCGGCACTGGCAATCGAATGGGGCCCAATTGGTGATGTATGTGTAAAAATATAATATTTTAACTGGTGGCAGCAAAATTATTATTACACCTTAATCAATCTTAGGTCGGCATAATTACCGAAACGATAGGAGATCGCGATATGGAGATAGGCGGAACTTTACAGCAGTCGATTTCCAGCTGCCTTCAAGTTTTGGATACATTACTGACACAAAGGGAAGCCTCTGTAGTGTCCAGTATGGTGGTGGCAAACAAGCAGGAACCAATATCTACGGATAATATTGTGGACGCACTTATCAATATTTTAGGTAATAAATAAGGTCTTTAGCTTTTCGATTTTGTTAGTGGTAAAGTGTAGAGAATATTTTATCAATTTAATAAACGTTCTCTAGGACTACGGGATGCCAAATACGTCAGCCTACACTCCACACTACCGAAACTCGGCATGGATTCAATGACAACCGTGGAAGTCAAATTAACTTTAGAGATAGATTTCGGAATATTTCTTTCTACAAAGGACTTGAGAGGGATGAATCTAGCGAGGTAACATTCTAGGGTGTTTCTTACTATTTCTCATATTTTATTTGAATAACCGATATGAATATGTAGGATATGACGGTCAGCGGTCTAAGAAATTTATAGCAACATTGGGTGTACTCCAAGGTTACCTGCTGGGTTCTCTATTTTTCAATCTTTCTCTTAATGATATTTTACCAGAAATTTATATTAATTGTGTTTATACATTGACAACAAGAAAATCTATAGCATTAACGATTGTTTAAAATTCCAAAGAATCCTTAGTACAAATAAACACTTGGTGTAATAATTAATTAAAAATTAACGTAAAAATTTTCAATGTGTACCTATTCTATAAAAAAAAGTTTGATTTCAATAACGTGATAGAAGACAGCATACTTCCATAGCCTCAAAGAGCAATCTTTTAATGAAGACATTGCCATTAGTAGCGCTCGGTATTAACATCTAAATGCTCCAAATATGTCTCCTTATCTTTTATCTGTTGCAATTAAAAGGAAATGCGATGGTTATTCTGAACACTAATGACTGTGAAGAGAGATTTTAAGAGACTTGACCCTAGATGTCTACAAATTGTTGGCATTAGATCCAACATCGAAGGTTTAAAAACGGATCGTGAAGAGGTGTTCCTGTGTCCAGTGAGTTGTTAAGAGCTTGCAACCTTCCGAAAGCCGCACTCCACGTCCACATAGGCTGCCTAAGATTCATAAACTTAAGTAACTCAGACATCTTAGTCAATTTTGATGGGGACTTCCTGTTCGCTAAGGTGCTAAGAAAAGGACATTGAAACTATTATGACATGTGTCAGAAACTAGGTCTTGTTACGTCTTGTGGAAAGAAAATTACTATAAACAAACACATGGTGTTGACGTTAAATCTGGTAATGGCAAATGTTTTCAAGTTTTAAAGACCACATTGGAAACGGCTAAATTCAATATAACGTCCATTTCTAGTTATTGAATCAGACAAGGAACTTATCTGAGAATTATAAAACTAGGCTAACTTACCGTTGATTTAATTAAGCTTTAAAATGAGGTGCTTCTCTATAGGTCGTGAGCTGTGAGATTAGAAAGAATGAATCTCTACATTGCGCAACGGAAAAAAACAATATTCAGTACAACAGAGTTCAATACATCAGAAAAACATAAAAATTACAATATATTATATAACTATAATATTTACTATAAAATACGAAATTGAATCCAAAAGAAATGTCTGTATACGAACATAGCACCAAATGAATTAAGTTTGTTAAGGAATCACCATGACAGTTCTAATACTTCTAATAAAAAGGAAATGCTAAACACTTACAATTTGTAGTCACCGTTCTCTCGAAGAAAACAAGATGGCTGAATGTAGACGGAGACGGGAATTCGTATATACGCGTGTTTCATAGTCAACTATGATATTTGTCGTAAACTCAATACTATGAATTACGGTACCAGCATCTTAATCGGACGAACCTTTCACTTCGTCTCCACTGCTGTAAACTCAAACTGCGATATAGGGTGGTCTATGACTGTTCCTCTCCTCTCCAATCCATCGGGCGTTATCGGTCATCACCGTATCCGAAACCCACCCGCACATATTCAAATTCAAAATAAATATTTTCACAATTAAGTTTAACATAATACAGTTTAAGAGCTTATTAACCAATTAAATGATTCATGTATTAGTGATGTAGTGTTAGAAGTAGTGGATATATCTAATACATAAAACGATATTGTTACTTCAAACTATCGTATTGGTACAGATATGTGGATGATACGTTTATCATTTGGCCATATGGTAAGGATACCTTTGACGTTTTCATAAACCATTTAAACGACCATCATCCAAATATCCGATTCATTTTGGAGGAACAAAAGGGGATATAATTGATGTTCCTTGATGTCTTGGTAACTAGAAATCAGCGCTATCTAGCCCATAGGGTCTACAGGAAATCTACTGATACTGATAGAAGCGAATATAATCGAAGAATTATTAGTGTTAATTATTTGAAATGGACTGTATTATCGTCTTCTGTTATTTATTAAAACACTTGAACTTTGTTGTACTTAACTTTATTCTGCGTGGTGCCTAATTCACAATTGCTAAAACAGATGGCGCCACGTTATCTTTGCCTTTTATTACACTCACCACACGACCTAAGCCCCATTTCATCGGAGGCAAATTATCCTCTTTCACTAACACGAGTGCACCTTCCTGTAGCTGCGACTGTGACGTTTTCCACTTATTCCGTTGTTGGAGTTCGGAGATATACTCTTTGTTCCACCGCTCCCAAAAATGTTGCTGTATTTGTTGAATTCTCTGGAAACGGGACAGTCTGTTTTCCGCAATTGGCTTCAAATCGGGTTCCGGTATTACAGTGATCGATTTACCAGCCAGAAAGTGAGCCGGAGTTAAAGGATTGAGATCGTTTGGATCAGACGACATTGGAAACAACGGACGTGAATTGAGTATTGCCTCAATTTGCAAGATTACAGTGTAAAAATCCTCGAATGTTAAAGATGCGTTTCTTAAGACTCCACGTAAATGGTATTTTGTACCTTTTACGCCTGCCTCCCAGAGGCCACCGAAATGCGGCGCATGAGCCGGAACAAAATGCCACTGAATCCCTTCGTTGGCTACCGACTCTATCAAAGGTTTTGAATTTTCAAACAAATAGCTACCTAGAGACTTACTTAGCTCATTTTTTGCGCCTATGAAATTATTGGCATTGTCCGAGTATAAGTGAGACGGACGGCCTCTACGTGCCACAAATCTACGTAAAGCTTGTAGAAAAGCTTCGGTTGACAATTCGCTTACCAATTCTAAATGGATCGCACGAGTGGAGAAACAAACAAATACTGAAATCCAAGCCTTTTCGATTTTAGCCCCGCGGCCCTTTTTATTTTTTAGTTGAAACGGACCTGCATAGTCCACACCAGTTATGTCAAATGCTGACCCCGATTGGAGACGAGACCCAGGTAAGTTACCCATTATTGGTTGGTAAGTATTAGCTTGATATCTAAAACATTCTACACATTCCTTTACAGTTTTCTTAGCAAGATTGCGTCCACATATGGGCCAAAACATTTCCCGAATATTTGCTAGTAGCAATTGTGGTCCTGCGTGTAATAAACGCTTGTGCTCGGATGTAAAAATTACCTTGGTCAAATGATGTTTGTTTGATAACAAAATCGGGTGTTTTTTGTCAAAAGTAAAATCTGCATTAACCAATCTTCCACAAACTCTTATTATACCATGAGCGTCTAAAAATGGACATAAACTTAAAAGTTTACTATTACAGTCGATTTTTTGTTTAGTCAACAGCTCAAAATATTCTTGTGGAAAAGATTCACGTTGAGCTAATTTTATTAAAATTTTAAACGAATCATTAATTTCGATAAGCATGAAAACTACGTAACTCAATTGATTTTCTGCTATTATTAATGAATCTTACTAAATATGCAAAGGATCGTTTTAACCTTAATAAGTTTGAAAATTTTTTAAATGCAAATAATTCTTCATTGGTTGCCACAACCGTACATGTATTTATATTTGTTTTCATTTCCGGTAACTTATCACATGTTAAGTTTAAATTTAAAGTTGGCCACTCAGCTTCATCGAGTAATAAAAATTCCGGACCAAACCACCACAAATTGTTGTTTAAAATATTTTTTGGAGATATGCCTCGCGAAATTGAGTCGGCTGGATTGTTTTTTGTTGGCACATGTCTCCAAACAATGATTTATGACCCATTTACACAAGGCCAGTTGTGAAGACATTCCACTAAGCCAATCCAACATTGGCATCGTGTAAATGAGACAGTCCTGTAAACGGAATGTCTCCAGCCATTGTCCCAAGCCACTCCACTAATTAGAACGGTTTCTAATTTTAGGAGCCAATAGTGTCCCCCACCACTCAAGAAGTGGATTGGCTTGTGTAATGGCATTTGTGAGAACGTACGTTCCTAGCCAAGCCTAGCCTAGCCCTAGCCTATCCATTCTACACAACCGTATATACTAGACCACATAGATTATACAAAGATACTAGCCTGGCGGATGAAGGAGTGGCCTACGTGTAAACTTCAATTGAATTTTTATTGGATTGTCCTGAACTTTGTCATTGGATTGGCTTAATGGAATGTCTTCACAACTGGCCTCGTGTAAATGGGCCATTAGTTATTTCTTGTATCTCGGCTACTCTGTTGTTCACGAAAGGTTTTAATTGGTTTGCTTCAGTGCGTAACCACCCTAACACTATAGTCGAATCGGTCCATAGGAAACAATCGTCAAAATTTAACTCTATCGCATTTATAACCTTAGTTATCATGCGCGCCAATAACAGAGCTCCGCATAATTCTAATCGCGGTAATGTCGTTGTTTTTAACGGTGCTACTTTCGATTTTGTAAATAATAAATGAATAAAATTTTCTCCTTTTTTGTTTGTAGATCGAATATAAATACATGCTCCATATGCATATTGTGATGCATCCGAGAATCCGTGAAATTGTATTTTTATAGGATCGTCGCATATAATCCTTTTATTAATTTTTAACTCATTTAAAATCGGAAGTTCCGCTCTAAACCTTTGCCAAATCTCATTTAGGTTGTTAGGTAGTGATTCGTCCCAACTTAATTTTTCTGCCCACAATTGTTGTAATAGCATTTTGGCTTGAATAGTACAAGGACTTACTAATCCAAGCGGATCAAAAATCTTGGCTATACATGACAAAATTGTTCGCTTTTTTATTTGGTCTTGAGCATTTATATTAATCGAAAATGTAAGGTAGTCTTTTTCACTTGCCCACACTAAACCTAAAGTTTTTATTTCATTGTCCTTTTCCGTTAAAAATTCTAAATTTTCTTTCATTTCTTCGCTCTTATTTTCTTCGTCAAAATTATAATTTGACCGCCATTTTCGTAATTTAAAATAACCTTGTTCTAATATATGTGAGATTTTATCTTTGATAATCATCGCTTCTTGTTTATTGTTTGCTCCAGTTAGTAAATCGTCGACGTAAAAATCTCTTTTTATAATTTGCGATATGTTAGGCTGCTCTAATTGATTTTCCTATGCGATTTGCATCAAACATCTTATCGAGAGAAATGGTGCGGAAGCCGTTCCATATGTCACCGTATTTAACTGAAATACCTTTATTTGATCTACGGGATTTTCGCGCCATAATATTTTTTGTAAATATCGCTGTTCTGGTTTTATGAGAATTTGCCGATACATTTTCTCTATATCCGCAGCCAACACAATATTATATTTCCTAAACCGAATTAAAATTGACACTAAGTCGTTTTGAATTGTAGGTCCTACCATTTGTAGATCATTCAGCGATAGTCCTGTATTCGTACGCGCCGACGCATCGAACACTACCCGCAATTTTGTTGTTAAACTAGTTTCGCGTAACACGCCATGGTGTGGCATATAGTATCCCGATTCAACATTCAAATCTTCTTCGATTTCTGTCATATGATTCAATTTTTCGTACTCGTTTAGAAATGAGGCATACTGAATTCGTAAATTTTCGTCCCTACGTAATTTTCTCTCTAAATTAAAAAATCTTTGTAAAGCATAATCTTTTAAATCTCCCAATTTTTCTACGTTCTCTTTAAATGGAATTGAAACGACAAACCTCCCATTTTCGTCGCGCATAAAATTATTTTTGAAATGAATCTCGTATTCTTTTTCTTCAGATGATAAAGGATTACTTACTACGGATTCTTCTAATTGCCAAAATTTCGTTAACTGCTCTTGGATATCTATAACTTGACCTACATTACATTGTACATTTTTACCCGGAAATCTTGTCGGCCCTGAAACTATCCATCCGAGCCGAGTCTTCTGTAAAATCGGTCCGCCTTGTCCCAAAGTTAATTGACCAATGCTTAAAAGGTTCCAAAAAACGTCTGCGCCTAACAAGATATCTATTTTATTAGGTATGTAATACTGGGGGTCTGCTAGTTTAATGTTGTTAGGTATGACTAATTCTCTTTTATCGCATTTTACGCTCGGAACAGTGCCCGTAATTTTGTCCATTACGCAACGGTCAACGCTCGCATTATAATTACTATTTATCGATCTTATTTCAACATTACACTTGTAGTATACATTTGAGACAACATTATTTATCCCGGAAATCTCTACGTCAACCTTTGATTTCTTCAAACTTAATTTATCGCATAATTCAGTTGTTATGAAACTCGATTGAGAGCCGCTATCTAATAAAGTTCTAGCCAAATGTTCGCGTCTGTTAATGTCCTTAACATAAACTCTTGTCGTTGATAAAAACACATTTTGTGCTAGAGCATGATGCGAATTTAACGAATATTCTGAGGAATTATTGTTCCCCGTGTCGGCACTACTGGACTGTGACGCTAAGGACGCCGTGCCCTGACCGCTTGTAGCATCTTTCGCTGGAGTACGTATACTCGTGGGCGCGGGAACCTGGCGCTCCGCGACGTCCGTGCCACCTGTTTGTCTAGAATTATCATGTAAGAGAGTGTTATGTTTGGCTTGGCATTCTCGACAGCCGCTGAATCGGCATTCTGTTCTATAATGTCCTTTACGAAGGCAAATTATACAAAGCCGATTTGTTCTCGCAAAATTCATTCGTTGTGGTACCGAGACTGACCTAAATTCTTCACATTGATACAAATAATGATTCTTTTTGCAATAAATGCACTTTACCTCCGCCTTACAATCGTTATTGTTAGTGAGCAGTGATTTACTGGACCATTCCCTTTTTGAAAAACGTTTTTCTGAATTTGAATTAGTTTCCATTGATTCCAGAAAATCAGCTCTGCCTATTAAAAAATCTTTTAAATCTTGTAGCTCTGGTACATCGTGTCCCGATTTAAATTTTTCCCACTCGCGAGAGGTTTGCGCATCTAACTTGTTCGTAATGACATATATTAATAATGTACCCCAATGCTCTGTTGGTTGTCCTAATTTTTCTAAAACGCGTAAATGTTTTGCAACTGTATCTACCAAGTCTCTTATTTTTCCCGATGATTCTTTTTGAATGTTTTCTATTTGAAAAATGGCCTTTACATGATTTTGTACCAACAGTTTATTATTATTGTATCTGTCCTTTAGTAGCTCCCACGCGATTTCGTAGTTATTTGATGTGAATTCCAACGCTTTAATTACCTGAGACGCGCCTCCACTCAGAGCCGCTCTTAAGTAATGAAGTTTTGAATATTGTTTATCTGCTTATTGTCATGGATTAAGGATTCAAAAATATCTCTAAATTCTAACCATCCCTCGTATGATCCATCAAATTTTGGAAGTTGAATTGTTGGCAATTTTATGCTGCCTAAATTAACATTTTGTGAAGCCAAGACTTCGCTTGCCGAATCCGAACCGCTTTGAGTTTGAGATTGCATTGCCGCCGCTGAATCCGGTACAGCGTTTGGCATTTCTACCTTTGATAAAATCGTTTTAGCCACAGATATCGTTTCAAAAAAACTTTGCTCCATTTCTTCCCTATCTTTGTATTGTTCTGTGACATCCTCCGCGACGCATTCAATGACATTCTGTATGTGCTCATACTCCGTTAATATTTGCTCAGCTCTAACGCTTCTTTGACTTAATTCTGATATTTGCATTTCGTTAAGTTTACCTTGCTTAACCTCATTTTGCATTTTTTGCACAAATTTGGAAAATATCGTTAATCTCGCCTTTACAGACGCCCGCTTTTTCTTTAAATTTTAAACATTTAAATCTTCGGCCATTTTGCCGTGTACAAATTGAAACAATACGCAAACACAACAATAAGGATATGTAAAAATAGGAAAAACTCTCCCCTGGAATTTTCGTACTGGCTTTACCGTTACCCTCAATAATTGCAGTTCTCCTTTCCTCCCGCGCCGACTCCGATCGCCGCTCAGCTGCCTTCCAAAAAACTTGTTTGTTTTAGTTTAGATACGCATACGCCTCGCCCGCGCCGACACTGATCGCCGCAAACTTCTAAAAAACCACCTGTTGCACGCCTCTCGTCCCACGCCGACTCCGATCGACACAGAACTCCTTTATTCGCACGTGCTCTCGCTTCTTGCTGCGTAGTTGACCAGCGTGACTCTGGTACTGGATCACCACTAGGTTGCTGGTTATTGCACTGGTCCGCTTTATTTTCTCCTTTCTTACAATAAAACACCAACTAGCACAAATCCGGACGAATGACCATTTTATTTATTTGAAATGGACTGTATTATCGTCTTCTGTTATTTATTAAAACACTTGAACTTTGTTGTACTTAACTTTATTCTGCTTAATAATATTACGTCCTACATTGCTTAGACTCAAACCTCAAACTCACACTAATCTAAAACGCGCTCGTGCGCTCTAGCCCTGGTGCCTAATTCACAATTGCCACAACAGATGGCGCTACAAACATAATATCTCCAAATTTAAATATTTACTTTTACAATATAACAATTAGTCAACAGGACTAGAGTACCGGAATATTTGGACTCTGAACTGAAACATCTCATTGGAGTTTTACAGGCAAATGATTATAAAGAACGGAATATCAACGTCCGCAAAGGGGGAAATGACGAACTGAACGATCCAGAAGGCCTGCTCCAAAAATGGAGTAGGTGCAAGGTTATTTCAATACACGAAAAATCCAACAGAAATTAAGGCCAGTGAAAGATAGGTTTGACGCTTCTCTTCTGAGGCTTATCGCAAATCTTTTTTTTTTTTCAACTTTTCCAACTTTTCGTGTTTACTTTGCATTTAAAATTGCAGCCTCAAGAAAAAATCTTATGATCCTTTTTTGCAAAACAAGTGTATGTTGAGGTCTGTGATGTATGTAATGTTATTTCTCGAAAATAATACATATTTTTTCTTAAAAATACCACAGTATATTTTCACATTTTTGAGGTTTGTGATTTTTCCTTTAGATAAATTAGTCCAAGTTTCGTCTTCAAGGTTATCTTACAAAATGTGATATTTTTTCAAAAATCCACATACTGTATCTCGTAATAAGTTTTCCTAATTAATCGTAAAACGGTGAAATTTAATGTTAACTATTGAATTTTGTATTTCAGGTTGAAGGAGCTGCATGAAAAGAAATCGGGACTTTGCCAGAACAGCGCGAACGGAGACCTTGAAATAGAAATGATTTTTAAATTGTCAGAGGAAGAACTAGATAGCAAAATATCAAGCGTTCGAGTAGTACCTGAGCTAGATAAAATTTCGGGGCCAGCTAAAATAGTATTGTTTCCTGGTATTGAAGGATTTGCTACGGTATTTGAAAACCTTACAAAAGTGCTAGGCCGGGCCGTGGCCTTACAATATCCGGCAGATGGCCAAACTACCAGTGTCTCAAAAATCGTAAAATCTCTGGTGCCTGTGAGATGTTATATCTTTTAACACGAATTTGTTCACGTGCTTTTTATTCTAGGTGGTGGAGAAGCTGTTGACAAAAGATGAACCCTTCACGATTGTGGGTTATTCCTTCGGCGTGCTAATAGCAGCGGAGATAGTCAACATATTAGAAAGTAAAGGATACGCGGGAACTCTGATATGTATAGACGGCGCTCCGCTATTTTCGAAGACTATAATGAAGAATTTAAATGAGGAATCTGAACTGTTCGTTCAGAACAGTTTGATATACCAATTGTTGTCCTGCTGTATACCACTTGGTGAACTTGCTAAAAATAAGGTAAACCTTTTTATATTCGTAGAAATAGAACAGTTTTATAACTTTGTTGTTTTACATAATGGCATACATATTTTAATTTCAGGTGGATATATTTAAATGCCAAACATGGGAAGAAAGGGTAAATCTTGCAATCGAATCAGTTAAAAAAAACGCTCCGCTCAAGGCGGACTATCTAGGCTTGGTCTCCAACACCATCTACAAGCGGATGAAATGTGTTGATAATTACGTGCCTTCCTACAGAAATTTAAGGTCAAATGTAAAACTGTTCAAAGCAACTGCTTCCATCATTCAAGATATCGCGGATGACTACGGATTGTCAGCGTTCTTTGAGAAGCCCGTCGAGATTCGGTTGTTCGAAGGAAATCACGAGACGATCCTAGAAAACGAGAAACTAGCGGATGCTATAAATACTTCCAGTTTGATGACAAATTGACATTATGTAGAAATGTATTAGGTACCAGAAAATAGTTTTTTCTTGAAACAACAAATATTCGTTATATCAAAATAAATTTATATTTAACATGGTGATGATGGTATTTTCTGATTTAAGGAAAGAAATTCTTTAAAATTTAAAGAAGATTAAAAAATCTGTCTAGTTATTTTTTTAACTACCGAAATATTTTTTTACTACTAGGGAGTTTTTTAAACTTTTCTCTAAATTTCATTCAATATTTTGTTAAATATTTTATTGGTTATTTCGGGTTAATAACAACAAATGTGTTCAATACGTGTGACATAATGCATAAAATTTGGAGCAAATACAAATTCTGGCCAGATTCCGAATGCTGATTACAGAACTGGCAATGAACCTGGTTGACGTTCCTACACAGGTAGTGGCAGCTCTGCAAGTGGCTGTGCTACGTGGTTCGATTTAGTGCTCTTTCGATTTCTAGACACTAGGATGAATCATCACCCTATATGTGGTCTCTGTTTCTTAATGTTGTTACGCTACCTCACAGTTCAAACTTCGTAATATCCGAGTAACTTTAGGTCCCCGAAATCCAAACTCGGAGTGGTTTTCCGCCGTTGGCATTGCATCTTTGACAGCAGCTCTGCCAACAGCATCGGTCTTCCTCGGTGTCATCTGCTATTGCATGGTGATTTTGGGCTGCTCGGAATGGTTCTTGGGAGCGACGCACAGTGGGGCAGAATCCCAAAAACCTGGCCAAAAGTCAGAAAATAAAGTTTCTAGTTCGGTAATTTTTACTCTTGGGTTGGCTAGGGTAATATCCTAAGTCTCAGAATATATTACTATTAGAGTCAAATCCCCTATACCAGCTTCTTAAATCACTAAAAAGGCGACCGCAACTCCTGCAACACCTGGCTCGCGCGTAGGAACAGAAGTAATAGTTGTGTTTAAATAGTTATAAAATTTCGTAGAGTTCACCGATTTATCTCTAACAAAATGGAATCAACTCATAAATGTACGTAGATTATGCTTATGTAGGTTAAAATACTTGATCTTTTTGTAGAAAATAGTAATTGACTACCAAACTTACGTGAATTTTATGTTATAAAATCAAAACATAATTTAGTTTTGAAGAAAAAAGTTTAATAATTCTGCCGAATTCTGTCATTTAACTTTTGGGACAAAAAGACAAAACTTTTATCTGTAAACTAAAAAAAAATCAGCTGCCTATAAGTGCATAACAACTTTTTGTATAGGTTTTTGTAAAATGTAGAGTAAAATGGATTTTGCCTTCTCTGGACGATGTAAGACATGGGAAGATTGCATATAATGAAGAAATTCTTTCAACTTCAGAAGATTCGACGGATGCTACATATGAAGATTTTTCATCTGACGATGATTCTTTTCTTTTATGAAAAAACTGGAATTCTATATTAAAACTTTGGCACGGGATTCAAATAAATTATTCCCGCTACTTATTTAACGAAATATATGAATAGTTTAATATGTCAATTACATACATTACATCTTCATGCTTGATAAATTGTAATTGTTGCTGTTTAAAAAGAATACTGAAATTATATTTGTTTTAAAATAATTATTGTAAATAAACAATTTTTAATGAACAATTTTTTATTTGCTTTATTTCTTATGTTTACCATATTATAGCCATTTTGTATTTCATAATCTTTTTAATTCTTAATCAACGACTCGGAAAATCCCTATTTACAAAACATTTCTACTTCTAATATGACTATATTAAATCCTCCACATTGAATTTTGTAATTCTGACTCCAAATTCGTTATCAGCGACCCCAAAAACCTCCGTGTAACAAATTTCAGATCGATTTCTAAAGATTCTGACTTGGCCAGCTTTTTGGGATTCTGCCCCACTGTGCGACGGCGGAAACTTTAGAAAGGTTGGTGAATTTTGGTAGTTCCCACAGCGTTATGCCCTCGGTATCTCTGTTGGCAGCATCGTTCTCTGGCGGTATTGACTGCTGCGGAAGAAATGGTTTGGAACTGTTTGAGGGATTTTTTAGAGCAACAGCTTCACGGTCCGGATTGGAAACATGAGTGATTTTTTTAAATCCTCTCGGGATATGTATTATGACAAAACGAACAACCTATGACATTGTAGGATTATGCAAAAGGCTTTTAGACTTTTGTTATCGAAAAACATTGTATCATTTTATAAGATTTTTAGAAGCAGAGTTTCTGAATTTATTTGAATTAGTTTATACCTATAAAATAAAGAAAGAATAAAATGTTTGTATAAAAAAATTGGCATTTTCAAATATCTCACTTTGAAGGCAAGCGCAGTAAGAGTTTGTATCATGTATGATTTTTAAATAAAAAACATGAACAATGAATGATCTCAGTTGCAAGCATGGTAATCACAAAAAATATATAATACGGCGCTCCGCTATTTTCGAAGACTATAATGAAGAATTTAAATGAGGAATCTGAACTGTTCGTTCAGAACAGTTTGATATACCAATTGTTGTCCTGCTGTATACCACTTGGTGAACTTGCTAAAAATAAGGTAAACCTTTTTATATTCGTAGAAATAGAACAGTTTTATAACTTTGTTGTTTTACATAATGGCATACATATTTTAATTTCAGGTGAATATATTTAAATGCCAAACGTGGGAAGAAAGGGTAAATCTTGCAATCGAATCGGTTAAAAAACACGCTCCACTCAAGGCGGACTATCTAGGCATGATCGCCNAACCGATCACATTTCTAAAGGGCAATCGTAAGAAATTATAAGTCATATAAATCTTAAGCGCAGACTTCCCAAGACAACTTAAAATCAAATAACTGGATCTACCTGGATTACAAGATGAAATAGACGAAATACTAATATTAAAAGAGAGGCTAAAAGCTAAGGAAGCGCACAAATATGTACAGGGACCTGTAGTTATAGAAGATGCGACTTTATGCTTTAATTCCCTCAAAAACGTTACATAAAGTGGTTTTTAGAGATATTGGAACTAGAAGGTTTAATTAAACTGTCGACAGCATTTGTCGATAAATCAGCTCAAGCAGTTTGTACGTTTGCTTACCATGAGACGGATGGGCAGTATGTAAATTCTAGAGGGTACAGAGACTTTGGTTGGAATCCTGCTTCCACCCTGCTGATACGATGTTACTTACTTATGCAGAGATGCATAAGGTAGAAAAGAATAAAATTTCTCACAGAAGGCATTGCTTTTTAAAAATTAATATTAAGATTATGTTTTTCTTTCTTATCCAATTGAAAATTGCAATATAATTACACATACATTGAAAAAATCTTTTATTGCAATAAAAATGAAAATACGTGTGTATAAATTTAATTGCATTTAAATACAATACCCCGGATGATAATTTTAGATTTGTATGTTTATTAATTTATTAAAATTTAGAATCTACAATAACTGTCAGTGTCAAATATTTACATAAAAGGCCAAGGATATAAAATATAGGTTGATCGATTTTTCTCAAAAATATTAAATGAACTGCACGGTGTTGAGTCTAGAACTCATAAAATAAGTGAAAATATTGTTTTCCTTGAATTTGACATACAATGTAGGTAATTAAAGAAGGAAGCATCACAACTTATCTAAAAATATATATAACTATGGGATGTACTATAAATCCATATAAATATTATGGTGTAAAAAAGAAATGATATTCTTCTCCTGCTATAATACTACGTAGATGCCAGCGATCATCCATCTCTTCCACAATTCGATGGCAAATTTCTCCTTTCATGTCCTCAGTGGACCGACGCGGTAAAGACGTCAACATTTGGAACAAATCCATCGTGAAAACGTCCTGCATACAAGCGAGAAGCTGCTGCTGCATTGTGCCTTGCTTCGCGGTAAATTAAAACAACATCCATTAATTCTGCAGTACATGGGCCATTTTGAATAGCTATAATACGATAAGAACATATACTTGAGGGATTTTCTTAAATATCTTTTAAAATATTTAACCTAACCAATTGTATTGTGGGAAACAACTATTCCACGAGCCATATGCCTCGACTGGCATGGAATTATACCCTCAATATCTAGTAAATAGCTAAAACGATTCGTCAACAAAGCCACCAGAAATAAACCGGCTTCGAACTTAGTTAAGTTATCGTCAATATGCCGTGGGTGAAAAGAGCAAGACACGATTTAACTGTGGATATAACCTATAAAACACATGCCACATCTTTTACTCATCATACATGATAATTCGTGACATATATTTGATAAATGAACGAGAGAAATATCACCGGTCAACATGACATCATTGGAGTATCCTATCATATGACCCAAAGAGATGATTTTTTTATTAATTGATTACCTAGCAAGAAATATGCAAAAATGGATTAAGCTCTATCATTTTAGCAATAATTTAACTGACTATATTCAGTACACATGCACTTCTCATTACGAGAAATGAAACATAGATAAATACTCTGCTTCAGGCCTTTTCTAGTAACGTAATTTTGTAGAAACATAATTAAATAAAAGTTCTCGGATACCAAATTATTTTCTTAAGCTGTTATTATTCTATAAATAATGATATTGCTCGTACATTTATTTTTGTAGTACAAATACGGCAAAAATATATTTTGAACATTTTCCATATTATGTATTGTAGCAAATTTCGTCTGGACACCAGATATTAATGCCGTATACTAATTTTGAACTGACGTACGCAAAGTACCACATTTTGATTGTTTTAATGTCATGAAACTACTTAGGTCACTGCGTAGATACACATTTTGAGTGACTTATGATATCCGGAAGGTCGTTTATAAAACTTACAAACAACAGGCGTCCAAGGTTAGAACCTTGTGGCACTTCTGATAAAGCCTTATATTCTTACAGTATGAATCCATTTATTGAGCAATTATCTCCATTTTAAATGAGGCAAGAAGGTTTAACAGTGAAAGCGCATAACATATTACCAAAACCCATTTTGAAATCAGTATTAAAAGTACTAAAATAAGTAAATTATATATATTTTAAAAAGTAATTCAAAACATTTTTAATAAAAATTATTGATATTGTCCCCTTACTCATGGGAAATGTGTATTTTCTCTACTGTTCTAGAAAGGACGAAATCTGAATTCAATCGGCGATTCCATTATAGCATTCCGACAAAAAAAAGACAAGATAGTTTTACTATTTATATTTTCTCGAACACCGTGTATAACTGCAAATTTAAATGTCACTTTATTTTTTTTTAGAAAACAAAAGCATATATAAATCTACTGCATAAATTAATTCCAGGAAAGAAATATTTCTTTTGTGTTTTGTGCAATAAAAATACATTCCAGGTATATTTACATAATTTTTTGATACTGTATGTACCAGCAAGATGGATGAAGCTGTAGACTTGATCACTGGCATCACTGCGGATGAAAGGAACAAATATTATCACGAAGGAGGAAAGCTGTTATCCAGGCCTTTGCCAGGAGACGAAATTGTCATTTCAGGTAGGGATTTGTTACTTTAAACTTAAGCTGAGTTCCAAAATTTTTTAAAAGAAGAATTTGCTTGCCTGAAGTATATATTAAAATTTTCCCATGAATTTAAGAGTGTTAAACTTTCAGTCTATATTTTGAAAATAAGTAGTAGTAGTTTATTGGAGGTGTTTTTACTCTTGTATTTTTATTTTTATTGTAAAGGTATTCAAAAATCAAAATATTTTTCGGTTCTTAATCTGGAAACTAGATAATCAAAAATTTTTATGTCCGATCGAGATAATCTCCGTAATAATTTCGAGTAATTGTAATTTTTCATATAAGGATGTTTATAAAATCAACATTCTATATTGGGATTAGTGTATTCCTAACTTTTCATCCCGATAGTACTACAATCTCGACTTATACAATCTCTGTTTAAAATGTGACCCTAAATAAAAATTTTGGAAAAGTGGGAAATAGAAATAAAGAAAATTTTCGTCTAAAAATGCACAGGGAAAAGGTAAAAGCCTGTGCAAAATTTTCACTGGATGTCTTAATAAAAATATATTTTTAATGTATTTTCGAAACCCTGTTTTTGAAAAAAAGAGACTTAAAGGAAAAGCGGCATAAGAAAGGTCCTATTTTTTTTATATAAAATTGTTTGTCACCCTGTATTCGTATAAAAATATTCAAAAAGGCAACAAGGGGCACAAAATAACAAAACTTTTTTGCGAACCTATAAATATTTATAAAAATTACGAATTCACAATTACATTACATCATGTTAAATATATTGACAATTTATTAGATAACGCTATATTGAAAACAATGAGCGATTTGAATTTTGATAAATATGAAACAAAGTTTTAGGTGATGTCGTTATTGACATTAGTCATATGTACATATCTTCAAATAACATGGTTGTTCAAATACAGGGTGTCCGTAAATTTCACCGACAACGTTTGACTGCATATTCACCACGATAAATAAATACGATCTACGAAAAAAAGTTGAATAAAAACTTTTTGGTGTTTGAGTTACAGGCCTTCAAAGTTGTCAAAAATAAAACTAATTTAATTAATAACTTCATTCATAACCCTTTTACCGATCGCGTTAAAATTTGGCACATTTATTTAGACTATTATGGCGTATTATTTCATATACTGGGTGATAGTTTTCTCCAGTTACCTCTCCTTTTTTCGATCAAAACTTTTACAGTGGTCGTATTTTCTTTTTAAACGGGCAGCAACATTGAAATGGTCGTTTTATTTAAAAAAAATATTGTCTCGAGAAAATCGCCTATAGAAAGTTAATCTTGAGAAAAATGGCATTATTTGCAGGTCTGTACTTTTCGGTTTGCGCAGCAGTGTCATAAATTTAAAACTTTGAGTTCAGTAAGCAATGAAAACAGGATGTTGATTGCTGTGCATGGCTATCAGGTAATGTCATTATTGTCGTGCTTCTTTAGGATTCTCATCACTCCACACATGCAAATTATGAAAATTTACAACTCCGTTCCTTGAAATTTGCCGACACCCTGTATAATGATAACCAAGAAAAGTTATAGAGAAAAATCGATTTTCAACTCTCAACTTGAAAAGCTAACAGATTATTTTTGCAAGATATACGCAGCTCCGAGAGACTACCTACCGTGTTCTGGACATCGCATCCTGTTTAATTTCTAAATGTTTTAAACTAAACGAAAAACGATGTTTGTCTTGACTTTCACCGATAGGTATGGCCGGTGTTTTTCCGAGTTCCACCAACATCTGCGAATTGAGGGAGAATCTATTCAACAAGGTGGACATGGTGGGCCCCAACACCAGATGGTGGCAGTGGAGTTATCACCAACAAGAACTACCTTCTCGCTGTGGTCTGATTTCGGGACTTCACAAATAAGACGCCGGATATTTCGGTAAGGAATAACCACCTCAGTTGAGGTATTGTTGAATTATGCGACTACCAAGTCCCAAAACAATGATGCTCCGGTTTATATGTATTTTAAAATTGTAAATGAATACCGACAGTGATTTTTAAAAATAATACTCGTTCTTTTAGTTTATTGTATCTACAAGAAGTGAAGGTAATTATTTAGTATAGTGGCACCTTCCCAAATCTTCACAAAATATTGTCTACCCCTTTATTTTCGATGCTGCTGAACACGAATCAGAAGTTATTTTTGTGCGGTCGAACCTAGCTTTCGAGAAAAAAATTTTTCAAAATTTTAACCTGGCTATTTCAGATAACACTACGTAGAACTCTGCATATTTTATGTAGCTTTCAGAACATCTGTTATGAACAATTAACACTGTTCATAAATTTATTTTGATCTAACATTTGATGCTGTTTCAAGAAAAAACAATTTCCTACTAATACATTTCTACATGTTAATTTGTCCTCAAACTGGAAGCATTTATAGCATCAGCTAGTTTCTCGTTTTCTAAAATCGTCTCGTGATTTCCCTCGAACAACCGAATCTCGACGGGCTTCTCAAAGAACTCTGACAGTCCGTAGTCATCCGCGATATTTTGTATAATGGAAGCAGTTGCTTTGAACAGGTTTATATTGGACCTTAAATTCCTGTAGGAAGGCACATAACTATCTATACATTTCATCCGCTTGTAGATGGTGTTGGCAGCCATTCCTAGTTAGCTCGCCTTGATCGGAGCGTATTTTTTAACCAAATCGACTGCAAGATTTACCTTGTCTTCCCACCTTTAGCATTTACATATATTCATCTGAAAATAAAAGATCCATAATAACGAAGTTATAATACTGTTCTACTTTCACGAATATAAAAAGTTTTACCTTATGTTTAGCAACTTCACCATGCGGTATACAGCGGCATAATAATTGGAAAATTAAAGTAATCTGCAGGAGATGGTCAGATTCCTCAGTCAAATTCTTTATTAAAGTCTTCAAAACAAGGGGCGCACCGTCTATACATATCATAGTTCCCGTGTAACCTTTACTTTCTAATATGTTGACTATTTCCGCTGCTATTAGCACACCGAAGGAATAACCCACAATCGTGAAGGTTCATCTTTTGTCAACAGCTTCGCTACCACCTAGAATAAAAAGCACATCAATAAATTCGTGTTAATCGATATAATATCTTACAGGCGCTAGAGATTCTACGATCTTTGAGACAGTGAGAGTTCGGCCATCTGCTGGATATTGTAAGGCCACGGCACCGTCTAGCACGTTCGTAAGGTTTCCAAATACATTGGCAAATCCTTCAATACCAGGAAACAAGACTATTTTAGCCGGCCCCGAATTTTCATCTAGCTCAGGTACTACACGAACGCTTGATATTTCGCTATCTAGTTCTTCCTCCGACAATTTAAAAATCAATTCTATTTCAAAGTCTCGCTTCGCGCTGTTATGGCAAAATCCTAATTTCTCTTCTTGAAGCTTCTTCAACCTAAAAAGACGAAATTCAATAGTTAACATTACACTGAGAGAATTTGTTCGTTACGGTTAGTAAAAATCCATTAACCGTAGCAAAATATATGCATTAAATAGGTGCCAAGTGAGTTGCCTTCCTACCACAAGAAAAACTGCTTTGCTGGAAGGAACTCACTTGCAGTAAGTAGACAGTTTTGCTATAATCTCTTTGCTACCTCAAGTAAGTCAACTCATTAACCACAAACGACTCAACTCATTAACCCCAAACGAGTGAACTCATTAACCCCAAGCGAGTCCTCATTAATCCTAAGCGAGTCGACTCATTAACCCCAAGCGAGTGAACTCCGTATTTACTATTTTTCGGTGTTGTTGGCTCTCCTCACTCTTTCGTGCACCATGCAATGCAACTTAAATGTTGTACATATTTTCAAACAAGCATAAAATGAAAATCCCCATTCGAGAAGTAAGAGTTTGTATCCAGCCTGCATTGTGTGCATGTAATCACGCATGCATATAAGTATTATTGCATACCTACGCAAATACCCTAATTGAAAACTTTCTGTCGGTTGTTAGACAACTGAAAACTGACTCAACACTCGATCACAAAACATCTATTTATTATAAAGGATCCATCCACTAACGATTGCACTGAGAGAATTTCTTTGTTACGGTTAGTAAAAATCCATTAACCGTAGCAAAATATCTGCATTAAATAGGCGCCAAGTGAGTTGCCTTCCTACCACAAGAAAAACTGCTTTGCTGGAAGGAACTCACTTGCAGTAAGTAGACAGTTTTGCTATAATCTCTTTGCTACCTCAAGTAAGTCAACTCATTAACCACAAACGACTCAACTCATTAACCCCAAACGAGTGAACTCATTAACCCCAAGCGAGTCCTCATTAATCCTAAGCGAGTCGACTCATTAACCCCAAGCGAGTGAACTCCGTATTTACTATTTTTCGGTGTTGTTGGCTCTCCTCACTCTTTCGTGCACCATGCAATGCAACTTAAATGTTGTACATATTTTCAAACAAGCATAAAATGAAAATCCCCATTCGAGAAGTAAGAGTTTGTATCCAGCCTGCATTGTGTGCATGTAATCACGCATGCATATAAGTATTATTGCATACCTACGCAAATACCCTAATTGAAAACTTTCTGTCGGTTGTTAGACAACTGAAAACTGACTCAACACTCGATCACAAAACATCTATTTATTATAAAGGATCCATCCACTAACGATTGCACTGAGAGAATTTCTTTGTTACGGTTAGTAAAAATCCATTAACCGTAGCAAAATATCTGCATTAAATAGGCGCCAAGTGAGTTGCCTTCCTACCACAAGAAAAACTGCTTTGCTGGAAGGAACTCACTTGCAGTAAGTAGACAGTTTTGCTATAATCTCTTTGCTACCTCAAGTAAGTCAACTCATTAACCACAAACGACTCAACTCATTAACCCCAAACGAGTGAACTCATTAACCCCAAGCGAGTCCTCATTAATCCTAAGCGAGTCGACTCATTAACCCCAAGCGAGTGAACTCCGTATTTACTATTTTTCGGTGTTGTTGGCTCTCCTCACTCTTTCGTGCACCATGCAATGCAACTTAAATGTTGTACATATTTTCAAACAAGCATAAAATGAAAATCCCCATTCGAGAAGTAAGAGTTTGTATCCAGCCTGCATTGTGTGCATGTAATCACGCATGCATATAAGTATTATTGCATACCTACGCAAATACCCTAATTGAAAACTTTCTGTCGGTTGTTAGACAACTGAAAACTGACTCAACACTCGATCACAAAACATCTATTTATTATAAAGGATCCATCCACTAACGATTGCACTGAGAGAATTTCTTTGTTACGGTTAGTAAAAATCCATTAACCGTAGCAAAATATCTGCATTAAATAGGCGCCAAGTGAGTTGCCTTCCTACCACAAGAAAAACTGCTTTGCTGGAAGGAACTCACTTGCAGTAAGTAGACAGTTTTGCTATAATCTCTTTGCTACCTCAAGTAAGTCAACTCATTAACCACAAACGACTCAACTCATTAACCCCAAACGAGTGAACTCATTAACCCCAAGCGAGTCCTCATTAATCCTAAGCGAGTCGACTCATTAACCCCAAGCGAGTGAACTCCGTATTTACTATTTTTCGGTGTTGTTGGCTCTCCTCACTCTTTCGTGCACCATGCAATGCAACTTAAATGTTGTACATATTTTCAAACAAGCATAAAATGAAAATCCCCATTCGAGAAGTAAGAGTTTGTATCCAGCCTGCATTGTGTGCATGTAATCACGCATGCATATAAGTATTATTGCATACCTACGCAAATACCCTAATTGAAAACTTTCTGTCGGTTGTTAGACAACTGAAAACTGACTCAACACTCGATCACAAAACATCTATTTATTATAAAGGATCCATCCACTAACGATTGCACTGAGAGAATTTCTTTGTTACGGTTAGTAAAAATCCATTAACCGTAGCAAAATATCTGCATTAAATAGGCGCCAAGTGAGTTGCCTTCCTACCACAAGAAAAACTGCTTTGCTGGAAGGAACTCACTTGCAGTAAGTAGACAGTTTTGCTATAATCTCTTTGCTACCTCAAGTAAGTCAACTCATTAACCACAAACGACTCAACTCATTAACCCCAAACGAGTGAACTCATTAACCCCAAGCGAGTCCTCATTAATCCTAAGCGAGTCGACTCATTAACCCCAAGCGAGTGAACTCCGTATTTACTATTTTTCGGTGTTGTTGGCTCTCCTCACTCTTTCGTGCACCATGCAATGCAACTTAAATGTTGTACATATTTTCAAACAAGCATAAAATGAAAATCCCCATTCGAGAAGTAAGAGTTTGTATCCAGCCTGCATTGTGTGCATGTAATCACGCATGCATATAAGTATTATTGCATACCTACGCAAATACCCTAATTGAAAACTTTCTGTCGGTTGTTAGACAACTGAAAACTGACTCAACACTCGATCACAAAACATCTATTTATTATAAAGGATCCATCCACTAACGATTGCACTGAGAGAATTTCTTTGTTACGGTTAGTAAAAATCCATTAACCGTAGCAAAATATCTGCATTAAATAGGCGCCAAGTGAGTTGCCTTCCTACCACAAGAAAAACTGCTTTGCTGGAAGGAACTCACTTGCAGTAAGTAGACAGTTTTGCTATAATCTCTTTGCTACCTCAAGTAAGTCAACTCATTAACCACAAACGACTCAACTCATTAACCCCAAACGAGTGAACTCATTAACCCCAAGCGAGTCCTCATTAATCCTAAGCGAGTCGACTCATTAACCCCAAGCGAGTGAACTCCGTATTTACTATTTTTCGGTGTTGTTGGCTCTCCTCACTCTTTCGTGCACCATGCAATGCAACTTAAATGTTGTACATATTTTCAAACAAGCATAAAATGAAAATCCCCATTCGAGAAGTAAGAGTTTGTATCCAGCCTGCATTGTGTGCATGTAATCACGCATGCATATAAGTATTATTGCATACCTACGCAAATACCCTAATTGAAAACTTTCTGTCGGTTGTTAGACAACTGAAAACTGACTCAACACTCGATCACAAAACATCTATTTATTATAAAGGATCCATCCACTAACGATTGCACTGAGAGAATTTCTTTGTTACGGTTAGTAAAAATCCATTAACCGTAGCAAAATATCTGCATTAAATAGGCGCCAAGTGAGTTGCCTTCCTACCACAAGAAAAACTGCTTTGCTGGAAGGAACTCACTTGCAGTAAGTAGACAGTTTTGCTATAATCTCTTTGCTACCTCAAGTAAGTCAACTCATTAACCACAAACGACTCAACTCATTAACCCCAAACGAGTGAACTCATTAACCCCAAGCGAGTCCTCATTAATCCTAAGCGAGTCGACTCATTAACCCCAAGCGAGTGAACTCCGTATTTACTATTTTTCGGTGTTGTTGGCTCTCCTCACTCTTTCGTGCACCATGCAATGCAACTTAAATGTTGTACATATTTTCAAACAAGCATAAAATGAAAATCCCCATTCGAGAAGTAAGAGTTTGTATCCAGCCTGCATTGTGTGCATGTAATCACGCATGCATATAAGTATTATTGCATACCTACGCAAATACCCTAATTGAAAACTTTCTGTCGGTTGTTAGACAACTGAAAACTGACTCAACACTCGATCACAAAACATCTATTTATTATAAAGGATCCATCCACTAACGATTGCACTGAGAGAATTTCTTTGTTACGGTTAGTAAAAATCCATTAACCGTAGCAAAATATCTGCATTAAATAGGCGCCAAGTGAGTTGCCTTCCTACCACAAGAAAAACTGCTTTGCTGGAAGGAACTCACTTGCAGTAAGTAGACAGTTTTGCTATAATCTCTTTGCTACCTCAAGTAAGTCAACTCATTAACCACAAACGACTCAACTCATTAACCCCAAACGAGTGAACTCATTAACCCCAAGCGAGTCCTCATTAATCCTAAGCGAGTCGACTCATTAACCCCAAGCGAGTGAACTCCGTATTTACTATTTTTCGGTGTTGTTGGCTCTCCTCACTCTTTCGTGCACCATGCAATGCAACTTAAATGTTGTACATATTTTCAAACAAGCATAAAATGAAAATCCCCATTCGAGAAGTAAGAGTTTGTATCCAGCCTGCATTGTGTGCATGTAATCACGCATGCATATAAGTATTATTGCATACCTACGCAAATACCCTAATTGAAAACTTTCTGTCGGTTGTTAGACAACTGAAAACTGACTCAACACTCGATCACAAAACATCTATTTATTATAAAGGATCCATCCACTAACGATTGCACTGAGAGAATTTCTTTGTTACGGTTAGTAAAAATCCATTAACCGTAGCAAAATATCTGCATTAAATAGGCGCCAAGTGAGTTGCCTTCCTACCACAAGAAAAACTGCTTTGCTGGAAGGAACTCACTTGCAGTAAGTAGACAGTTTTGCTATAATCTCTTTGCTACCTCAAGTAAGTCAACTCATTAACCACAAACGACTCAACTCATTAACCCCAAACGAGTGAACTCATTAACCCCAAGCGAGTCCTCATTAATCCTAAGCGAGTCGACTCATTANTGCAGGTATTGAATGTTGCGAATAATGATTAAAAAAGTAAATGGTTTTTAACATTTTATTAAAAAAAAATCTTCAATATTCTTATTTAACTAACTAGGAATGTTACATACGTATCATTAATAAAATAATATATTTTAAAATATCAAATGCAACTGTTATCGGATTAATTATTATTCACCCTATTGAATACAACAGTTTTTGGTGCCACGGTGTACATTTCCAAACAACACTCCCAGTCCGAAACATATCTAATTATTTGTGGTGGGGCGCGAGAGAACGAGAGCGACCCAACTAGTGGGGACTTTAAGATGCCCATCAGTGTACATCAATGCTACATCAAGCTGTTTCTAAACTACAGATGGAGTTCAGGTGGATGGAAGAAAAAAGAGTGGGGGGCCATCGCAATTCCATCGGCCTGTGGAGATGGATGGATTATTTTTGATGGATCGAGAATAAGGTTAGGTACCGTTGTTTACAAAATTCTATACAACTACAATCACTTTTTTATTTTTGTGCAATATGGATTTAATTAAAGTTGAGCTGAGCTATGAAGGAAAAGTATATGTAACTGAATTAACACCTACACAAGTAGAAATAATATCATCAAGTAAGTTTTATTAACTAAGGGTGACTAGTGTGTACCATGTTGCATTAATTTTCATTTTGTTGTAGACTCTGAGAAGTACCTCGACCTAATTAATACGTTGAGAGACCAATCTGTATCTACTAATCAAGTTACACAACCACAGAAGGAATGTGAAATTTTGAAACAAATGGAGAGCAAATGGACTGATCAAAGTATAAAAGCCATGTTGAGATTGCGGTTTGATATGGAAGGAGTTTTTAATAAACCATCTTAGAAAAAATGTAACTTGTGGCAAACTATAGCAGCACGCCTTAATGCAGAAGTAAATACAAATTTCAGTGGTGAGAACTGCAATGTCAAATTCCGAAACCTGTTACAAACATAAATATAACAAGCAAAAAAGGCATAATAGTACAGGGGAATCGTCGATAACATGGGAGTTCTATGATATGTTCGATGAAATTATGGGACACAAAGCTTCAGTTATGACCCCTAAGGAAATATTGTCAAAATCTTTATTTGATGCAGACAAAGTTATTGTAAATGATGAATCATTTAGTAGTCTTACTAGCGAGGCAGCAGAAAGTACAGAAACCGATGGCACAGTGGATAAAGAAGAGACGGGTCAGACTGCACGAAAAGATAGAAGCAAGAAAAAAAAGAAAAAGAAGATATGTCATTAGGAACATATCTGTTTGTGAAACATAAGAGAGAGGAAGCAAAAATAGCAATAAATAAAAAAAAATGGGATGATGAGCGACAGCTAAAGATATTAGAAATCGAGGCAGTAAATAATTTGGCAAAGGCAATTGCTTCAAGTAGAAAAACTAAAGAAAAAGAGATGAAGGTCATCTTCAGAATCCGATTAGTTTTTGCTAAAATAAAAAATAATGTATTTTTTTATGAACTTATTCAGAAGCACAAGCTTTGCTACATGTATGCAACCAAAGAATGATTTTTTAGTTCTATTATATACAGCTAAAACTGAAGTGATATATTTTTGTTAATGATTTATTTCGTTTATATTTTTTATTTTTAATAAAAAATTACTATAATAATGATTATTCTTTATTAAAAACAATTTACATATTTAACTGGTACATAATAGTTTCTTTTTGCTCGTCCTTCAGCATCTCCAAGGTCATCCAATTGAATTTCATCATTTTCTGCAACCTCTGGATTGTCTTCAATATTAATATTATGTTTTACATATTTCAACCGAATGTTGTGTAATATACAAGCACAAATTATCATATATTTCATATTTTGTAAGCGATACATGTTGAGGAATTTTAAGCGTCTCCAGCAACCCTTCAACATGCCAAAGGCTTGTTCAATTACAACTCTAGTTTTACTTAAACACATATTATAATTACGCTGCCTTTGAGTAAGGTGGCCATTATCTTTGAAGGGTACCATTATAAAGGTTTTGATGGGGTATGCTGAGTCTCCCAGTAAGTGAGAGTTTGCAGGAATGAAATTGAAACTGGAGAGTTTTTCATACAATGGAGATTCTTGCCACATGCGAGCATCATGCATAGAACCTGGCCAACCACAAGACACATCAATAAACTCTTTTTTGGCATTACATACGCCTTGTAGCAAAATAGAATGAGTACCTTTTCTATTATAATACGAATTATCATGGGAAGGAGCGGGTATATTTATGTGTGATCCATCAACGCAACCAATTACATTAGGGAACACATACCCCTGCCTAAGGTTTTTAAATTCTTCGATGGTAGCAAGAGCTTTGTCTCCTTGCAGCCAAGAGATGAATTTATCTGCATTATCATACAATTTTTTAACAACTAATAAAACAATCCTCCATGCTTGCGATCGACTGACTCCAAATCTATCTGCTATACCCCTAAAACTCTCCTGGTTAGCTAATGTCCATATTGTCAAAAGTATTGCATCTTTTATAGGGTATTGTGTGGGCCTTCCAGCTATTGTAATATGTTCAGCCCGTATTGTATCAACCAATACCTAAAAATTTTGATTGCATGCAGTTACAATGATTTTTATAATTTATGGTACCTACATCTATGCATTTCCTATTAACTCTGAAATGATTTTGAAAATCTTGATCGTCATAAAGATCTATTATTTGTCGATAAGTGGTGATTTTCACTCGCCTTCTTTTATCTTTTTTTTTATAATAATGATCTCTTCATCACTAGAGCTTTCATTGGTACTGCTACTGCGGAAAGTTCTCAACAGACGTAGTCCTGCTACTATGGCTATAGTTTCCATTTTTCGTTCATAAATTATATTTTTCAATCCAGTTACGACCAGCACAAAAAAAAAACAATTTTTGAGGTTAGACTCTCTGATGTATCGAACTGCAATCCACCAATGTGTTTCATAACTCCATGCCATTTTTTGGTGACGTCATCCATCCATCCGCTGGAAAGTTGTTGAATTATGGAATTTAACCAAAGTTACTATAGTTTGATTTATTAAATAGGTAATTTTTTTTTAGTTCAAATGTGTTTCTTGAACAATGTTGATTGTTTATTAGAGATGTTTTCAAAGCTACATAAAATATACAGAGTTCTACGTAGTGTTATCTGAAATATCCACGTTACAATTTTGAAAATTTTTTTTCTGGAAAACGGTTCGACCGCACAAAAAATTACAGATTCGTGCTCAGCACCGTCGAAAATAGAGGGGTAGACAAAATTTTGTGAAAATTGGAGGGTGGCACTATAGTAAATAATTACCGAAGTGAAATATGTAAAATGTAACACATGTAATGTACTTTCCGACAGATTCTTTTAATGTTCACTAAATTTTACAGTACTTATTTAAATTAGAAAATGTCGTGACCACCTTATTACACATAAATTTATTTTGATCTAACATTTGATGCTGTTTCAAGAAAAAACAATTTCCTATTAATACATTTCTACATGTTAATTTGTCCTCAAACTGGAAGCATTTATAGCATCAACTAGTTTCTCGTTTTCTAAAATCGTCTCGTGATTTCCCTCGAACAACCGAATCTCGACGGGCTTCTCAAAGAACTCTGATAGTCCGTAGTCATCCGCGATATTTTGTATAATGGAAGCAGTTGCTTTGAACAGCTTTATATTGGACCTTCAATTCCTGTAGGAAGGCACATAACTATCTATACATTTCATCCGCTTGTAAATGGTGTTGGCGGCCATTCCTAGATAGCTCGCCTTGAGCGGAGCGTATTTTTTAACCAAATCGACTGCAAGATTTACCTACCTTTGGCATTTACATATATTCATCTGAAAATAAAAGATCCATAATAACGAAGTTATAATACTGTTCTACTGTTTTACCTTATGTTTAGCAACTTCACCATGTGGTATACAGCGGCATAATAATTGGCAAATTAAAGTAATCTGCAGGAGATGGTCAGATTCCTCAGTCAAATTCTTTATTAAAGTCTTCAAAACAAGGGGCGCACCGTCTATACATATCATAGTTCCCGTGTAACCTTTACTTTCTAATATGTTGACTATTTCCGCTGCTATTAGCACACCGAAGGAATAACCCACAATCGTGAAGGTTCATCTTTTGTCAACAGCTTCGCTACCACCTAGAATAAAAAGCACGTCAATAAATTCGTGTTAATCGATATAATATCTTACAGGCGCTAGAGATTCTACGATCTTTGAGACAGTGAGAGTTCGGCCATCTGCTGGATATTGTAAGGCCACGGCACCGTCTAGCACGTTCGTAAGGTTTCCAAATACATTGGCAAATCCTTCAATACCAGGAAACAAGACTATTTTAGCCGGCCCCGAATTTTCATCTAGCTCAGGTACTACACGAACGCTTGATATTTCGCTATCTAGTTCTTCCTCCGACAATTTAAAAATCAATTCTATTTCAAAGTCTCGCTTCGCGCTGTTATGGCAAAATCCTAATTTCTCTTCTTGAAGCTTCTTCAACCTAAAAAGACGAAATTCAATAGTTAACATTACACTGAGAGAATTTGTTCGTTACGGTTAGTAAAAATCCATTAACCGTAGCAAAATATATGCATTAAATAGGTGCCAAGTGAGTTGCCTTCCTACCACAAGAAAAACTGCTTTGCTGGAAGGAACTCACTTGCAATAAGTAGACAGTTTTGCTATAATCTCTTTGCTACCTCAAGTAAGTCAACTCATTAACCACAAACGACTCAACTCATTAACTCCAAACGAGTGAACCCATTAACCCCAAGCGAGTCCTCATTAATCCTAAGCGAGTCGACTCATTAACCCTAAGCGAGTGAACTCCATATTTACTATTTTTCGGTGTTGTTGACTCTCCTCACTCTTTCGTGCACCATGCAATGCAACTTAAATGTTGTACATATTTTCAAACAAGCATAAAATGAAAGTTTGTATCCAGCCTGCATTGTGTGCATGTAATCACGCATGCATATAAGTATTATTGCATACCTACGCAAATACCCTAATTGAAACTTTCTGTCGGTTGTTAGACAACTGAAAACTGACTCAACACTCGACGAAACCATGGTCAGTATAAGGCACGCGTAATCGCGCATGCGCACTGAGCCGAATTCCGGTTTATTCTGGAAATTATTGAGGCCTCAGTTACAGTAGGTGAGCCCTAATTTGCTACAAATAAGGACTGACTAACCCAAAGACCTCAGAATGAGGTCGTTGGACTAACCCCAATTGGATCAATTCTAAAAAGGTACATTCACTTACCCGAGCAAAGCAACTCACTTGGGACAGATAGAGTCGACTAAAATAAAATTTCAACTGAACTATCATATAGCCACAAGACTTTTCTTTGTTGTGGTAGCAAATACGTTTCAGGAAAACGTATTTACTTGTGGCAGCATGAATTTTTTTCTGTGAGAGCAAAAATTTTACTTACTGTAGCTAAAATATCTTAGCAAAGCCCCTCACTTGGTGGATTTCTTTCAGTGTAACTTTCACCGTACACTGTAAAAAAGTCGGTGTGAGTGAAAGCAATAAAAATTCAGAGTGATGCCATTGAGTGAAATTGAGTATAATCGCACTCAATATTGAGCATTTTGTTAATTTTATTCATTCATGATAATATTTGAACTAAAAGCGAGTACTTTCACTCAAATATATGTACCCGTTAAATAAATTCTGCAGATAAACTCGTATTTGGTGCACTTGTAGCTAAATCGTAGTAAATGTCATCATTATTGAGTGCCCCACCCCACTCAATGGTTGTCATGTGTCTTTCTCTTCCATCGTCCCCATTAAATCATGTATGGCGTGTAATGGTGGACAAGTGTCCGTTAATCCGGTTATTTTGGTGAAAATTATGTTTAAACGCAATGGTTTGATTGGCACCTGGGACGGTGGGGCTCTGGAGCGCCGCGCCCCTTTGTCCCTTTTCATAGTACAAAATACTCAATAATAGTTAAATTTAAAGCATATTAAAGAAAATGGCAACTATTAATTTGTTTTAGGTACTCAGAATAAATTCAAAGGGCACTCACTTGATAGTCAAGAGTTCAGAGTCCGTGACCGAAAATATGTAAAAATGCCATGGTCTGCTTTATGGCGCAGACAACTTTTTGTGGGCCTGTGTAATTAATATTGAACCACCGTAGAAAATTACCTCGCTAGATTCATTCCTCTCAAGTCCTTTGTAGAAAGAAATATTCCGAAATCTCTCTTTAAAGTTACTTTGGCTTCCATGGTTGTCATTGAATCCATGCCAAGTTCGGTAGTGTGGAGTGTAGGCTGACGTATTTGGCATCCCGTAGTCCTAGAGAACGTTTATTAAATTGATAAAACATTCTCTACACTTTACCACTAACAAAATCGAAAAGCTAAAGACCTTATTTATTACCTAAAATATTGGTAAGTGCATCCACAATATTATCCGTAGATATCGGTTCCTGCTTGTTTGCCACCTCCATACTGGACACTACAGAGACTTCCCTTTGTGTCAGTAATGTATCCAAAACTTGAAGGCAGCTGGAAATCGACTGCTGTAAAGTTCCGCCTATCTCCACATCGCGATCTCCCATCATTTCGGCAATTATGCCGACCTAAGATTAATTAAGGTGTAATAATAATTTTGCTGCCACCAGTTAAAATATTATATTTTTACACATACATCACCAATTGCGCCCCATTCGATTGCCAGTGCCAGGTATCCGTCTCGTTTGCATTTCTCGCATACCCTTTCCATCACGGAATTCGCCATTGCATAGTTTGTTTGTCCAGCGTTGCCCCTTCCACCAACATAGGACGAAAATACAACAAAGTCTCTGTAAAATATACATATAACCGCAATAAATATTATTCAGACGAAATCACAATAACGTTACTTTAAATCAGGACAAATTGTTCTCGTAACGTCATCCAAGTGCCTCGTGGCGATAGCTTTGGGTTCGAAAGTAGCGGTAAATGATTTTTGTGTTTGATTTTCAAAAATCGCGTCTTCCAGTAACAGGGCTAAATTGAAAATAGCACAGATGCGACCTAGTCGGGAGCTTTCTTCAAGAAGTTGCTCACAACCCTCCCTTGTTGCCACAGGAGCGGTGGATATTTTGATGGTAACTCCGTATGACTCCCATAACCTATTTTAAAGAATAATTGGGTGTAAAGATTACCACTTCTTTAGAAAATCAAGTACAGACCGACACAAATAAGTTTGAACCTGACACAAATAGGCACTGGAGAAACAAGCTCCAGGTGTCCGCTATCCCAAATTGCTGTGCCTAGGTATGTCTTATTCCTTCAAACCGAATCAATCTTTGTCTGAGTCTAATGCAAACTTATTTGCGTCGGTGTACATATTGTTTATTTTTACTTTACTTTATGTGATTAAGCAAGTTTGAATATAGAAAGGGAAAGCTAAGAGTAACGGAGGAATGGTAAGGTTATTAAATAATGAGGATGAGAATACAAGATAATGAGGTGAGAAAAGCTGTGGTTCGAAATAAGCAATAAATAGGAAACACGGCGGAAAAGTATAAAAGTAAAGAAGAAAAAAAAGAAAAAGTATAATGAAACACTCGGAGAGAAATTATGAGATCATTTCAGTGAGTTACTAAATAGAATAACAGAGACCTATGATATAAGCGAGGATGAAGAACATGAAACAAATCAAAATGTAGAAGAAACTTCGACCTTAAGATAAGTGGAAGAAATAATTAGCAGTCTAAGAAACTATATAAATATAGAGGAAAAGCATTGTCTATGAGGATGCACTCTTTAGTAGAAAAAATATGGATTAAAGAAAAACAACCTATAGTTTGGAAAGAAGTAATATTTCTGTCGATCTATAACAAAGGTGATAAAACAGGATGTAAAAATTATAGGGGTACAGTTTTACTATATGAAAAAGTTTATGCATACAAAAACAAAAGTGATTAAGAAAATGGAAACAGAAATAAGAGATTACCGAAGCAGCTATCGGAAAGGTGGATTGGTAGTAGACCACATTTGTACTTTAAGAAACACACAAACAAAAAGTTGAAGTTACAAAAAAAAACAGGTTCTTTTCATAGATTTTAAACAATCTTGTAGTAGAATAAGAAGAAATAAATTGTATAAGACGTTGAGACAGTCAGCAACAGATGGAAAATTACTTAAGTTGATAAAAATTTACAGTTCAGAATTGAATAAGATGGAGAAACCTATTATCATCGTTACCATTCGGGGTATGTTATAAGAAAAGCTGATTTAAATAGAAACGGATTACTTTACCAAGAAGTTTTCAGCTCTTACAATTATTCACAAGTATTTTAAAAAAAATATCTGACGTTACCTAACTCTATAATGTTGATATCCGTTACTCATTCCTTTCCTTGACGTCAACACTAGCTTTCTGGCACCTCGCAGGACCAACCAATCAGCCAGTTCCAAACCGAAACCCCCTAAACCACCCACAATTATATACACTTTCTGGGGATCGCAATAATACCTGAAAATTTAAAATTATCGTCATTGTTCCTCATTAAACAAGTTCTTCGCCTACGTCTGCATACCTGGCTATGCCGCGCAAGCTGTGCTTAGGAGGCATTCCGACAAGGTGTTCTGCAGACTCTCGAACTTTGACCAACACTTTGCCCATATGTTTACCTGAGGCCATAAATCCAAATGCCTGTTCGATTTCGTCGCATTTGAAAATTTTCCTTTTTAAAGGGTTAACGCCCCCTTCCCTAATTAGTTTCTGGAACACCTTTCCAATTTCGCACTTTGTGGGTTCCTCGTATATTTGATCTAACATAACACCTTGAAAAGTAGCTTCCTTCATGAAAAGCAACAGGCTGAGGTGGTTGTTGCTCAACATGTCAAATTTTCCTATTTCCAGGAACCTGCCTCCTGTGGCAAGGCATCTCACTGATGCTACTAATTTGTCCTCTGCCAAGGAATTCAAGACCATATCAACGCCTCTGCCGTTCGACCCTTTGTGCACCATCTGTTCGAATGTCTCGTCATGAGAATTGCCAATATTTTCATCTAAAAATATAGAAATGTAACAAGGTAGTAAATCGTATACAAGATATCTGCTGTATAAATGCCATACGTTTAATATATTATATTATAGATGAAAATAAACAAAAGCCTAACAATCAGGTTACATAGGACAGTCTGTCGTTATCGAAATGAAGGATATTCAGTGAGTTCATTTAGCGTTCCTTATTCATATTCAGAAAGTATAGTAACAGTAAAACGCACATATCACTTGTTAGCGACCTGTGGACGCTTGTCAACTTACAGTCGTGTAATTTCAGACCCCTGATGTATCAGATCCATGTTCCCGTGCAGTTTTGCACATTCTGGGTTATGAGGTTACGAAGTTATGGTGCAATGAGATCACGTTTTCCAATCATTGATTACTCAAGCTGATTTGAAATCTCGAAAATCGCTTTCTAGAGAAGTGTCTCGATGCTAGGGTCAAAACACGAATTGACCCTGGAATTCTGACTCAACAAAACATTATAGGATAGACTAGTCTGGTCCACAGACTAACCCACTTTTTATGCTGTATGACCGTATACACTTTGCTTCCAAATTGCACAGAAAACATTTAGGTATATATTTTAAGTATCCTTGAAATAAATAAACTTAGAATTTATGCGGCACATAAGACTTTTGTGTTTATTTTGCAGTATTCTGTTACAACATATGGCACTTATACCGTGAATGTAAACCTGTCAGTTCCGGGTACGTTGTCTTAATGAAATCCCGCTTGGCAGAGTTGCCGACTGTAGTAAATATCTTGCATCCGTAATGAAGAGCGAGATTGATAGCAGCTTGGCCGACACCTCCAGTGCCAGAATGAATCAAAATGCTTTGGCCCTTCTTCATGCGGCCACACTGAAAGTAATATAAATTCAGAAAAATAATAGTTTATTTAAATAGGAGACTAAACCCACAGATACCGTTTGCATTGCATTTTAGGCATTAGCAACTCGTCAGTTCACCTGATTCTTTAAGAGTTTTATTATAATTACCATAATTAGGGCATAGATCGCGGTGGTATAGACTACGGGAACTGTGGCTGCTTCCTCCAGAGTCCAAGTATCGGGCACGCAATATATTTGAGACTTGTCAACTACCAGTAAGTTACTTAGACATCCTTTCGGGGAGATACCCATCACATGGCATCCCCTGAAAAAGAAGTACAAGGAGCTTTTAGTCCATATGCTTTTTTGAACAATTGCAATAAAGCAAGTGTAAAAGCAATATACACCAAGAAAAAATTGACATTGACAATTCAAGAGATAAATATCACTCAAAAAATCTATTTCTAGATACCAGTTTCGAAAATTTTCAGTTGGAAATTACCTCCTGTTCTTTCCAGAAAAATCAAATCCCAGAGGAAACCCTTGTTCCAGTCTATCGGATATTGAATCTATATTAATTTTTCCACTTGCAATCATAACATCTTTGAAATTTATGGAGGAATAGTATACCTAGATTAAAACGTTAAATTTTTAATATTGTGTTTGCAGTCTTTACTTACGTGTACCAACTCCTTCTCTGATTCCGGTATCGCATTGTGTTTAAGGGGACCCTGTATCCAACTTAAAGAGGACAAATCCCCTCTCGATGTAACATTCACAAAGCAGTGTTCGTTTTCTACAATATTCGAGCCCTCTAAGAGCAGATGCCTAAAAGTGCCCCATTGTCCGCCTTGATAAACGTTGATTGCCATGTTTTTCTTCAACTGACCACAGTTTGGTTTGAACTTTTCACTTTCATTCATAACAAAAACACATCTGACGTCCACGCTAGTCGATTCTTTCCTCAAAGAATTCACCAAGCCCAGAATTCCACTCGTTGGATTATTGGAATGAAGTATCAGATCCTCTTCCAAGTTCTTGCTCATGGCATCCTGCGTTTTCGCTAACCAAGGGAAGTTTTCCGAGGAATTTATTTCTATACATGCATGTGTTTTTCGCTGAGTGGACTTTTTCCGAAGAAGTAATATAGTTTCAGACGGTGTTTTGTGCATGGTTACAATTATAATGTCAGGATAAACGTCGCTTTTAATATTACAACAACGACTTTCACGGGACATGATGAAACCGTTTTCTTTTACAGCCGTGAAAGCTGACTTCATAACCTGCAACAGAATGGTATAATATTCATCACCATTTCATACATTGCTCTAACCTCAGGTCTTTGAATAACTTTGGAAGCGATCACAAGCACTGCGTTGCTTTCGGTTTCCAACTCTTTGTCTTCTACTTCTACGTCTACATCAAGATTATTTACACTCAGAATTTTAACAGAATGTTGTATTAGAGGCTCATCTCGTACAGCCGACTTTATAATAGGCGTTAAAAGCTCCGCTTTGTCATTTGAATATTCATCTACAAGCTCCACGGTTCTGAATTTACGTACCAACGAATTTTCTATGACTATTTGAACGTTTACTCTAACAGACTTGTGCAAATCTAATTCTGTGAAGTTGGGAACGAATTCACAGGTCTCCAATAAAGGCCGCTTTAAACTTTTCCTTCCTGCAATGGTACTAGTCGCAATTCCAGAAATGGTTATTCCTCCACATCTGATAACATTGTCATAAAATAATGAATAGAAGATATTTGGTAAAACCTACATTTTTTGATAGTTACAGTTTTGGATTTAGCAAATATTTTGATATGCAATATATAACAGTTTTCCTAACATAAAAAATTTAAAAATTACCGAGATGATCATTTTCTATAGGAAACCATGTATATATACTATAATATGCAGGACATAACTTTGAATGAGAGTAATTTTTATACAGGGCATATCTTTCACTTTCAGAAAGATACATATTATAAGTTTGTTTTCTCAAATTCCATCATGAAGGCAACATTTATTAACCTTCTTAGTAATTTTTCATACCCCGCTGCTGGACAAACTAGTGTGACCTCAAACAAACGGCGTGAGTTAGTCGCAGGGCATAGATACACACTTGGGAACTACGGTATGCACTATTACCAAAGGTCATAATTTAAAGAAAAGGTGGAGAATTTTATTAAAAAGCAAATTTCAACACCACCCTCCACAAGGAGCCCTATAAACGAAAATTTAATTATTTTAAATAAGATGAACCGTGAAACAGTACCTAACAAGTAATCTAACGGAAAACTCATAAATAAATAATTATAAATGAAATACATGAAAATAGCATATCAGCATATGACATACTTGAAATCTTGTAGGTAATCTTCTAGTACTGGCACCAGGATCTCCTTCTATGGCATTTAAAATTTCTGGCAATACGAACCAATCTAACAAACATTTTCATTTCGGTCCATGTCGGTTGGGATAAACCATTTGATATTGTCTTCTTGCAGAAGCATTGATTTCTCCTGACAAAAGTAAGGCTCTAAACATTTTTTCTCATATGTACTACACAAAAACTTGGAATTGAAAAAATAAAAGTAACTTATAAAGTTAGATAGATACTTAAAACTACACAAAGACACTTTAAAAGCACATTCTCGTAAACCATTAAACTGAAAACTGAAGTAAATGCAATAAAATGAAGCGGTGACGACATATTCGGTCGTTTTAAGCGTATATGTAGTCCAGCAAATATACATACACAACAGGTTATGTTAAATACTCCAGAGATACACCACAGGTGGATTTGCTGTGGTTTTGCTACATTAGATTCATACGATTTGTGCAGAGATATCTAGACTCCATTGCTCTTTGTAATGTTTCGGATCAAGATCGAAGTCTGCTTAAATTGTGGAGAGTGGTAATTTAGTTGTGGGTAAGGATTTGCGATTAGTATTCTAAGGAACACACACTATTACCCCTAAAAAATGAACTCCCATTTAAAGTTACGTCCTGCAAAGATCTGTCCTTACGTTATTTCTCCTGTGGTTATATCGCTGTAAACCGGCACAAGTGGAGCCGTCTCTTCAAGTGTTTCTCTTATCAAGTCACAATGAATGTCCGCAGCTATTTTCACTTGAGAGATAAATATGGGTACTTGCAACAATCTACTGTCGTTCTGTAAAATCTTGCATTGCATCACAATGTCCAAGAACGTAATCCAATTAACTTGCCACTTCACGTATGCCGTGGAAGCACTGAAGTCATATTCTTCAATCATGCGAAATTCTCCGCTGCAAAGAAAGTGAATGAATTTCATGTTAAGCATGAAAAAAATTTTAGTAACGTAAAAATAATGAAAAAAAAAATGGTAATTTACCTATAGTAATACCCTCTCAAGTGTAACTCTTTGTACACCTCCATTTTGCTCAACTTTTTACCATGGAATTCTGTCAAATCTGGGAAAGCAAAGTTCCAGGTCTTTTTTTCATCTTTCGGTAAAAAGTTTATAGTGCCGGTGACTACAGTGGAATTGCTTTCAACCACTTCGAATTCCCCGCTACTCAAGATGGACACTGTGAACACTACCCAGCCTTTTGTTGGCATACTGGTAGCCCTGAAGAATTTACAATTCCTCAGTGAGACTCGAAAAGCCTTCAGAGATACACCGTGCGCGATTGCGAAAGTTTCCCACACTAAGTACAGGTATCCCGTAGCAGGGAATAAAACTCTCCCTAAAATGTGAGTTAATATAATACATAAACAAGATCTTTTAAGTATGTTGTTATATTAAATACCATTCAAGAATGTGATATTATTCGTGAACTTCTCTCGAAAACTAAGTCTTATATTTGTAGAAACTATTTTCTTCAGTTTCATTTCACGTCTTACCTCCTATTACATGCCCAGCCCACTGAGGATCGGCCAAATCAATTCTGTAATGTTTGATTCCTTGTATCGTCTGCTTTACGTGGTCTAAATGAAACTGCGGTACGAACCATTCTGCAGAGTGATTCCACCTGATGTAGGGAGAGATCATGGGGGTGCCTCTGCTAACCGGGAAATCTACTCGTGGATACAGTTTGTGGACATGGGGATTGTAACCCTTAATATACAAGCTGCAATAAAGACGGTTAATATTTAAAGGCAACTCTTTACAGAAACTTCAGAACCTTCCAGAAACTCCACAAGATTATGACCACTGTTACCTCCAAAAAGAGAGATTATGGTAAGTTCTCTATTGTTACAAAGAGGAAAATCGCCTATTTTTAATACAGCACAGTTCGTTTTCATGTCATCGATGTCACTGTGACAATTTTTTGTCAAAGCTCTGATCAAACCAGCTGATTTAAACTGATTTTCCCACCTTGCACTTCCAGATAGTTCTTCTATTAGGCTTTTTAGAACTCCACCTAGAAAACATTTTTTAATTGCAGATCGACATATTTTATAAAGACGTTACCCTTTGAACAGTGGTCATTGTGATTTACATTTAGTGGTGTGTGACTTCTCTGAAAGAAAGTGTATTAGGTTTCTTGAACTCTGCTCGCTTTAATATGTTTTCATGCCTTGAGTGGTTGAAGTAACCTGGTATCATTTAAAATAACATGGTTTAAGGTACAAGCGCAAACGATCGTTTCGTCCAATGATAAAGCATTATTGTAATAAGCAGAAACTAACTCTCCAACAGAAGATCCAAAGCTGCCACTGCATTCGAGGTTTATTGAATTCAAAAGGTGTACCAGAGCAATTTGGACTGCTACTGGACCAAGTACTGGGATGGAATCTTTATCGGACATCTGCTTACCAAGGAGTACATTTGAAAGACTGATGTCCTTGTCTGTTAAATTATCTTGCGTTAAGATAGAGTCGTAAAACTTCGGCAAAATCATTAGTTGCCTGCCAATTTCGTACCAGTCATCTAATTCACCAAAGGCTAAATATAGATTATTGCCCTGTTCTGGGCAAAACGCAGATGTTTTCGAGAGTCCTTCACATTGTGACACTATAGTATATCCTCTGTATAGATGGTTTTGTATGTTCTTCCTACAAATTATCGTTATATTCTTATTTTTTTATAAAACGTTTTCACCGTTTTACCTGAACACTTCGTGCAATAACTTGATGTACTCGGCATCCATCCCGTTAGAGTCAATTTGATTTACTAATGCAGTAATAGCTTCTTCCGTCCTTCTGCTTACGCATACCAATCTGGGCAGGTTATCTTTAGATATAGACTTCCGCTTTAGATTCCTTCTCAATAATACATGAGCATTTGCACCACCAATACCAAAACTGTCGACAGCTGAAAAAAAATTAGTATACCCGAGAAATTTGTATATGAGTTTTGCAATATTATTACCCATTAAAGCATTTTCTTCTTCTATAGGGGTTTTGTCCACCACGACTTTCATTCTGCCCTCTACTAGCCCCCTGATTTCATTATTGGGTGTCTCGAAGTGGATATTCGGAGGAATACAACCACTTTCCATTGCCAGAACGCACTACAAGAATTAATTATTTGTCAATAAGTAACGTTTTATGCCGCACATACCTTTATAATGGAACAAAGACCCACAGTTGCCTCCGTGTGCCCCATATTGGATTTAAGGGATCCTATCAAAAGCGGTTTCTTCCGACCGCTAACGAGGATGCTATCGATAGCGTCACATTCTTGTGGGTCTCCTGCCTTCGTTCCTAGTTTGGTAACCAAAAATTTTAGCAGTAATCAATCTATGAATTTTTAGAGCTCTTTTACCTGTCCCGTGAGCTTCTAGGAAACTCAAACTGAACCTGTCTACGTCACAGTCCCTGTAAAAATCACTCAGCAGGTCCATTTGAGAATATTTGGACGGGAAGTGATTCCTTGTTCTTTGAACCCGTCACAGTTTGTTTTGGCATGGACTACTTGAGCATACGTCCTCTTTGAATCCTTTGCTTTTTGTAAAACCATTACCGCTATGCCTTCCGACCTAACATAGCCGTTCGCTCGCGTGTCAAAGGATTTACAACAGCCGTCCACACATAATGTCCCCAGCCTAAAATTTGTAATCTGCTGTAATACTAATATTTAAATCTGAAACCTCGATAATTAAATTGAGCAAAAGGCAAATCCCAAATTAAAAACATATTTCAACCTTAATGCCAATCTCGCAATAGTACCTACAGTAAAAATTGCAGTGTCATCAGCGGCTGCAAACATATATGAGTTTCTCCTACGATGGCGTTATCGATTTCTCTCAGTCTGATGGCTCTGTAAGCGTTTTCTAATGCATAACAAGAACTACTGCATGCCGAGTCCAAAACAACAGAGGGTCCTCTCAATTTTAAAAAATAACTAAGGCGATGTGCTATCATGGATCTTTCACATCTAAAAATTTCACAATTTAACGTACATTACTTAAATTGCCATTTTAATGTTTAAATTAAAATTAAAGCGTACCCAGCACTGCAAAGGTCTGTGGACTCAAATTGTCGTAGTACCAGGCTTTGTCGTTTTCGTTGGAATAGACACCGACATACACACCAGTCCTGGTCCCCTCTAGCTCTGAGGGGTGCAGACTTACATCGAGGATAGCCTCTACGGCTTTTTCATGGAAAATTCGAGCCATCGGATCCATTGAGTGGCCCTGTCTTTCACGGACACCTAAAACGAAAGTGGGTAAGCCTTATGTAGGTTGTGACAATGTACCTATTAGTTCTTCACAACCACACTTTCTTGTTTTTCAATATCACGGTCACACGTCAAGGGCCCTAGCCGGCGGGGCCCATCCAGGACAAAAGGAGATCCCACAAAGCGCCTGCACCGGCCGCATTTGCTGTTGGGGTAGACGACGGATAGGGTCCACTTACGAAGGCTGTCCAGGCCTACACGAGATGAGGCAGGATAAAGAGGGATAATCCCCCTCGATCCCAAATCATTGAGGCCAATTTCTAGCCGGTCACACGTCGTACCATGGATTTAATATTATTCTATATTAGATCTATGCGTCGTATCTAACACCTAACCTAAACTACTAAACTAGAATAACCTGTAATCCCCCCTCCCCCCCCCACCCCAAAAAAATAATCCAATAATGTCATCTTTCTCATTTCGGTAAGTTGCTGACTGCGTGACCTTTTTGTTTAGAATTAAACGAAAATGTGTTTAGGTTTTGACATTTTACATCGGTAAGTCGCTGATTGCTTGAGGTTTTTTTTTGCCTCCATAGAGCTCGCAGCCCTGGGTCCACAAAGCAAAAATCTTACCTACGCCCATGCTCCGGGATATGCCTAAGAATCATTTTTATTTTTTCCACTTCAACACCCTGTATCTCGAAAACTATGCGTTTATATGTAAAATTGTTCGTGACTATATTCCCCTTCCCCATTAATTTTCGTCGCAGAATCTAGTGGAAAAAACATGAACAACAAAAAACGAAGAACTTCAAGCAACATGAAGAAAAAGGAACTACAAAACGACAAGATACAGCCATAGAACGACGAACAGTGATATAACAGTTACTATTTATGTTAGCGAATAGCGCATCAGACAATGATATACAGAGTGTTGTAAACTTGGGGGGGGGGACCCCCCCAAGCTAGCCACCCCCGACTAGTATGAAATAAAATCAGCATAAAAAAAATCTTAATGAACATAAAAATTAGGTTAAATAATGCCCAGAAATAAATTTAAAATAATTCGTGCTACCTACTTTTATTTGAAACATTTTTTTTATATTATAGATGTTATTATAGTTACCAGTCTGAAGTAAGACTCGTCAATATTATTATCGTAAAAAAATATTCTATCATCAAATATGACATAAGGGGTGTTGCTGCTTTTTTTATTTCACATCTATAATTAGAACGAAGATAACGATATAGCGCCGATTTAAATTTTGAACATTCTATATATATTGATATCTGCAGCGAAAATCTGCGCCTGCGCTTCCATGTTCCCGATAAATTTTATCGGTAAACTCTACCCTCCAAATCAGTGTATTACACCCTCCCTCCCCTGAAGCTGCTTTGATGTGTACCACACTCTCGATTACGTATAAGTGATTTGTTCACATTTTTGGCGGAAATTAAATATTTTTGTGTACATAGAAACTTTCTAAAAGCGAATAATCGTGATATGTGACAAAGTTTAATCAGTGTTTTAATATAACTGTCAGCTCGCTAACGCTCATTTAAAAAGTATTTTATTTTATTTCACTTGCGATTTGACTACATCTTTAATGTAAGTAAAACTTAATATACATATTTATACAGGGTGTCCCGTTTATACTTCTTTAAACTCTGGGTGAGTTTCTCTTGGAAAAACAGTGAGAGTAGTTTATCTACCGTTTTTTTCTCATTAATGTTGAGTTTCCGAAAAACAGGGTGTTAAATTTGTTACTTTAAAAAAGGTTTTTCTTAATTTTCTTCAAATGGACTAAAGATAAAAATGTCGAAATTTATACGCGAAAAAATATCAACTGCCTTAAGAAAATTGCGCAAATCATTTTATTCCTAAATCAGTAGCGTGGATACGGGTAGTTTGAGGGATATAATTGAAGGAAAAATATGTTCAAAATCAAAATTTCTTAAATATTCAGAAGTAAATTTTAAAATGTTAACATCAACATTTCATTATAATTCGACAACATAAATTTTAACCCGCTAAATGGTGTCAAAGTTGGCGATTTTCCCAATACCTCTAAAACGCTTTGTTCGAATACAATAAAATTTGACATGTTACAATAACAGAAATAATTTCGTTTACTGAAACGGTAAAATTACCTTCATGCCTAAGCAGATTTGTTTAGATATATATTTTTTATTTCTTTAGTTCTTAAGATATAAAGATGAGAACTCATTCAAGATTTTTCTTGTTTTTTGTATTTCTTATGGTCATCACAACTGTAATAGTTTTTGACCAAAAAAAATATTTGTTTCCATCTTCATCTGCACTGGATATTAAAATGAAAATTAGTAGGTGGTTGTCCAGATAATCGCTTTTTTGTGCTTTGTTGACTCAATGTAAATATGCAATTTAAGAGAAAAATAAATACAATATTTTTCTCTCCCCTTTTGAAGGAGCATAAATCCGTAAGACGAAACGGAGTTTTTTTTATATGAAAAACACCTCCCCTGCTAGGGCAAACTAGGGTTTGCAACTAAGATTGTATTTAAATTTTCCTACAGTCATGCCAAAAAGACAGATTTTAAAATTTAAAGTCAAAACTGACTATTTACATTGGGTAAAAGTTGCCTTAGTAATAGTGCAGTAATAACAAAAAACACGTCATCTAATCCAATTTTTATATTATTAACATTTTATTGGAATTACTTAACAGAATACTGTGAAAATTTTACTAAATTAATTCAAAGCACGGTGACTAAAATCTAAAAATTTCTGACAGCAAATCTAACTTAGCATTCTTGGCAGCGTTTCAGCAGCATGTATTTTTAATCCCCCCTCACCCGTTTTGGTTTTGTTATTATTGGGACACCCTGTATGTTTCCTCATAAATAAAATTCTTCTCTTTTCTCTAATGTCAATTTTGTCGGATATACTAAAAATAGCAGATGCAAGAGTTCTAGCAGATCAATATTTTATCAAGTGGTAGGATTTAAATATCAGTTCATAGATAGATGATCATAAGCTTTGAAATATTAAGCGGTTTTCCGCTTTGCTGGATATGCGACCCTTTGTATATATACGTACATATATGTGTTTGTTAAGTATTATCTCGACTGGCTAGTTAAGAACCGAAATTTTATACATAAAGTACATTTTCAAGAAATATATTTCTCTTTGTCATGAATTAAAAATTACTAGATATAAGAAGCTGTTAATTAGGAAGAAACATTCCAGAAAACCTTATATTTTTTACTTAGAAGAGGCCCCTCAAACCAAACAATAATATACTGGGCGTAAAAAGATTTAAAAAAATTATTTGTTGAAGTGTGTTGTTTTTTTGGCGCTTTTTTTACTTTACTGTACTTTGACACTTTTCGTGACCTTCACTGTTTTTGAATTTGGCTAAAAAGCACTGTGTTTTGGCCACAAATCCTTAGTTTATCCTGGGCGATATTAACTCTAAATTGATGATCTAGTTCTGAGCCATATCTCACAAGAATCTATAACAGTTATGTTACTGATGATAAAAAATGTATTTGTTTAACAATGTGCGGTTTTGGAATATGCAGTTGAACGTATATAATACAATCCTAGGGGATGCTTGGAGTCGTAGTTTGTACTAGTCAGGACCATAGCCTTGGTTACTTATCAGGGAAAAACCAGGCATGATATTCGAACATGCTTCGGAATGGTTCCACCATGTCTTGAAGTGATTCTTCTGTGTGGTTTCTGACATTTAGCCTCTTTGGATCAAGCGAAAATCTTATATTTATGTAAAACTTAAATCTTGACCTTTTATTCCAGCTCTATTCTTGTGACATTCTTCGAAATTCTCGAAAGTGTCGTTTGCTGTGACTTAGACTTGGAGTGAATTCCAAACATAGGTAAACGTTATAATTTTACATCGACGTTGTCTGGGTCCATGTTCTACTCTGTCGGAGTGGTTGTAGAGCTGTTTAGAGCTGTAGGAGTGATTTCTGGTGTGGGATTCAGAACACAGTCGATTTTTTAATAACAGCACTCGCAGAGGCAAAGTTTGAGTAGAATAATATTAGATTTAAAATGCATTAGCGGTTCTCGATTAAAAAATTATAAAAATAATATTTTCCATCAACTCAAACGATAAGTTGGCATATTTGTCATTAAATTTTTCAACTTTATCCTAATTTGAACGATCCTGCATTCTTTACAATAGCCGAGGTTCCCACTTGAAAAAAAAAAAACGAGGTATACTAAGGTTGTATTTCCAGTCAATATTCTGAAAAACGCAATGAGATTATGTTCTATGAAAAACTTAGTTTCAGATTCCCTAAGGACATGGAACTGTGGATTTATAATTAGAAAACATGGATTTGACCAGTTGGGTTCAACAGGGATTTTGAGAAAAATTATATCAATGAATTTAAAAAGAAATGGACACCTGAATTATTTCTTTAGATGCCTATTTATCTATGGTCGAAAAAGGTGAGTATTTAAAAGTTAGCCGCTAATTGCAACCTTTATAAAGATTTTGTTTTCTTCGAAAAGACGTTTTTTTTTTCCAGAAATGAAGCAATGCTGGGTGCAGAAAGCAGAACAAAATGAATATTTCAGACTACTACTACTGGACCCTGTCAAATTTCAGTTACAACGTAAACAACTGGACAAATTCTAGTCCGGAATACGCTAATGCTTGGAAAAAATGGACAGAATTAATTGAAGATAGAGCTGTTGTTGTTAGTTTACTTTTGTTATTCTCGGCTTGTACAGTCTTTGGCAATATGCTTGTTATATTGGCTGTAATAAGGGAGCATTACCTACACACAGCTACAAATTATTTCATTACATCCTTAGCTGTTGCCGATTGTCTAGTAGGTTTAGTAGTGATGCCTTTCAGCGCTCTGTATGAGGTATTAGGACACACCTGGTTCTTTGGAGCTGACTGGTGCGACGTCTGGAGAAGCTTGGACGTTCTGTTCAGCACTGCCTCCATCTTAAATTTATGCGTCATTTCCTTGGACAGATATTGGGCTATAACCGATCCTATGACGTATCCAATGCGTATGACAAAAGCTCGGTCTATTTTCCTCATCGGTGCTGTGTGGGTTTGCAGTAGCGCCATTTCTTTCCCGGCCATAGTATGGTGGAGAGCTGCAAGGACGGAACCCATTCCGGTTTTTAAGTGTCCATTCACCGAACATCTAGGCTATCTAATATTTTCTTCCACTATTTCCTTTTATTTGCCGTTATTTGTCATGGTTTTCACCTACTATAAAATCTACAGAGCAGCCGCATACCAAACCCGTTCTCTCAGGCTCGGCACAAAGCAGATATTGCTAGGATCTGGACAATTAGAGCTAACTTTAAGGATTCACCGAGGAGGCACTTACTCGGTATCGGAGCCTCATCACTTGTACTCTGCGCCAGAAATTGAACCTCTAACAGTTCCTCAGTGTAATGGACTTTCAAGAGTGCCTTCGACCCGTTTCAATAATAACACTAGACACTTTTCACTGAGCAGAAAACTCGCCAAGTTCGCTAAAGAGAAGAAAGCAGCGAAGACGTTGGGAATAGTTATGGGCGTGTTTATAATATGCTGGTTGCCGTTTTTCGTCGTCAATTTACTATCGGGGTTCTGTCTGCAGTGCATATGGCACGAGAAAACAGTGTTAGCTGTAGTCACGTGGTTGGGGTGGATAAATTCCAGTATGAATCCGGTAATTTATGCTTGCTGGAGCAAAGACTTTAGGAGGTGAGTATGCAGGATAGGCCCTTTTTTCTCTCCAATTATCTCGGTTGTAAAAATTTTATGAGTATCGAACAGAAAATTAAAGTGGTCATATTTTGATGAATTTAACTTACAAGGATATCTATCACACCTGAAGATGAGGAGTAAAGTTTGACCTCGAAACCGGTAGTCTTTTAAAAATAAAAGGATTGTGAGAATATTGGACCTTTTCTTATTTCTAAAATAAGTAAAAATGGACAACTCACATTTATCAATTTTGAATTTAACCCTAGTTTGTCATAATTTTTTTTCTTAAAGTGCCCCTTAACGGAGATACAGAACCCCAAATAATACCCAGCGATTGACCTTTTCGTCTCTAACTTTTGAACCGACGCGATGTGTATAATTTAATGAAATTTTAAAATTTTATGTAGTCCATAAAGACATAAAACCATACTACGGTAGATGTTTTATACTGTCAGGGAAGTCAGAAACGGACTTGCCACCACATTCGTTGGGCCAAAATTTTGACGAGTGTCATTTTATAATACTGATTACTGAATTTTTAAATATTTTGGTCATTCCTCTTTAAAAAATGTACTCTACATTTGTTTCAATAAAATTAATAGCCGTTTTCGAAAAAATTTAAGTTTTTGTATAACACGTCATTGAAATAATAAATCAAAATACTGCAATGAAACACCAGTCGTTTTTATGTCGTTAATAATGTGTTATTGACAACATGTCTTCTGCTGATTAGTACAATCAGCAGAAAACTTGTTTAAATAACTAGATGGATTTCACAGGGTCTAACGACACTTACAGTGTACGATAATTCAATAAACAAAGAAATCTAAATAAAAATTTTAATAAATTTGGAACGAATACACTGAATATTAATTTTTCGAGAAAAAAGTCTGAATCTGGTTCGGGCTGAGGCAGTACAGTATTGGGGGTCATGAAAGCTTGCAAAAAATGTAATACAATTTCTAGGGTCGTATTTAAAAAAATGAAGTTGATGATGGTCCTGGCGAGACGAAAAGTTTCATGTAAAAATTGATTATGTCATTCGATAGAGGGCAAAAAGTAGCCATGGGAAAGTGTTCTTTTTTCAATACCACCTCAACAAGGCTGAAATGAAACAAAAACGGATTTCCAAAATTTCGGTTTTTTTTTCAAATATTTCGAAAACTAATCATGTTAGCCCTGATTTTTTAGAGGCATAATGTTGGTCCCCTGATTACGCAACTTTGCCCCCATTTTAAGCTATTTCGTACCTCTTACCATTTCCGAATTTCTAACAGCGTGTATATACGGATGTAACATAATGATATGTTTAATATGTAGTACACTCATATTAGAAATTGTTAGAAACATATTTACACTGCTATTATAATTCAAAATGATACATGTGTTGCAAAAATTATAATTGACATTTTAACTTCAGAATTATTTTCTATTTTTTTAAATAAATTCATGCTAACTTGCAATTAATACAATTTCCTTTACAGAGCTTTTTTGAGGATCCTTTGTGTTTGTTGCCCTTATTCGATCAGGAGAAGGTACCGACCCACATATAACACTACGCTTAATCAGGTAAGTTTCTGATTTGTTAAAATATCGTACCTAGGTTAACCCTAAAATGTATTTATCCTGTACTCTTAGTTTATTTTTAAGCTAATTCGATACATTTCAAAATGGCTCAATAGAATTTGGTTTACTTGTATCTGTTTCTTTTAAAGGATTAATCAACTTTCTAAATTTAAATGTGTCTTCATATTTTTTAAATAATAAACGATTTTTGTTAAACATTTACAAAAAAATGTTTTTTACCTGTTACTGTATAAAGGAATGTTCAAAATATCTTCATTAAAGAATATTTGGCTTGTTAGACAAGCAAACAAAGAAAGTTTTAGTAGGTTTTCGTGATCACCCACTCTGTATAAGTTTAATATATTGATTTCTATTTTTAGGTAGATGAAGGCTTTGGCGAAGTCATGTACAATTTTTTAAACATCTTCAGGGCTCAAACAAGGGATTAGTGCTACATTAGAATTTTAGTATGTTCTTACTGTGACTGAATGATATTTATATGTGTATTTTATGTGAAAGAATAATATAAATATTTTCCAAGCTACTAATTTATTTTGCCAGTATCAAATTATTAATTATAATAATTAAAGTATCAAGGGTGTTATAAAGATAATAACATTTTTTTATCAATAACGCCATCACCATTGACTTTTTCGTGTTGTATTGCAGTGAAAATGTCACAGAACGTTTTGTTGCTCCAAAAGCAACCAGACTGTCTTTGAGAAAGAAAATATTTTTGTGCACGCAATATTTAGTACGGGCGATTGTCAACAGTTTTAGTCAAGTGAAACCCGATATGAAGTCGACTGCGGTTTCTTCTATTGTAAGTTAAAACTTCTTTGATTTTATACAATTACATATTTGAAAATTATGTCGAATGAGGAATAGCACTAATAGGTACATATAAAAGACCCAGTATAAATTCAGAATTTAAATAAACTAAACCATTTCTTGTATTCAAAATACACTCGCCTAAATTTTTTTTATGACGAACATTTGGAACATGTTAAAGTGTGGCTGAACGTCAGTGTTATAGACAGATTTTTTTATTTTTATTTTAACAGATCACCAAGAATGAAACATTTTAAATATTTATTTTTATTTTAATGCAGGTCTTAACTATAAGTACAAAACAATTAGAAAAAGTAAACATTATATAACAAAATTTATTAGTAGGCCGATACACGTGAGATTTTTGTAGTTATGAATAAACAGTGAGTACAGACTGTTGATTACCCCGCACAAGTAAATAAGGAGGCATATCCCTAGTAAGAACTTCTAACCAAGCCATATAGAGAGGAGCTGAAATACTTCCCTTCCTTGGCATGGGAAGTGACCTGAAATTATAAATGATTGTACAGTCAGTAGTCAATTTCCTCAATTCGCAGTACGCTGGTGTTCCACAAGGATCGCTTCTTGGGCCTTTATTGTTTCTTATTTACATTAATGACATAACAATTTTCTTTCTGAGATAGGTATGACTGTATATTGGCCCCTCATTTTAACTAGGTTATAACCAATTATAATTTTTCATTTAAAAAATGCAACTTTGAACTGTATATAAAAAAATTGCCGAGCTACATTTCAGAAAAAATAAAAGCCACTACAAGAGTTAACAAGATACCAAATTTTCAAATTTTTTTTCTATAACTAGAAAATAAAAAAGCATCACATACGATAACTACAACTTTCTACCTTTTTTCTTAGCTACGTCGAAAAGCGTTTATTTTTTTATACTTACATCACAATTAATTTAGACTCTTTGGAATTTTCTAGAAGTAATTCTCTTAATCTGAGTTGTCTATATGTCTTATCCTGAAGATTTGAGAGCTCAGATTCGGTGACTTGACAATCTACAAAAGAACAAGGCGTCACTAAAAAAGTTTTCTGCTAAAGGTAAAAAATAATAATAATTTGTATATTATAATGTGTAGAAAATTTCTATTATATGTTGATTTGGCCAACAATATATCTTTTCTTTATATAAATTATAAATTGTCCGCCGAATTACGTCTCTCGTCATGTTGTCGATTTTTTAAATTTTTGTTTTCGCTTCCTCTTTACGCAATAATCTGTAACACCTTGTTTAATAACACGAAAAATTGTGGACACTGAAACTTTAGTTAATATGTGAATTATATTTATAATTTCATTATCTGATTTTTCATTTTCTTCTTTAAACAATAGTAAATATTTAAAATGAGACGATGACATTGAACATGTAAATCTTTATTTATAAATACTAAATCTGTTTCATCAACAACCGGTCCTACTAATTCAATATTGTCCGGCGGTATTTCGTTTTGTTCCGTTTCAAAAGGTCTCCAAAATGCCATCTTGTAATAATATTAGTAAACAAATTATCCCTCATATTTCTCCCTTTCGCAATTGTAATATGAATGATTAATAGAAGGTGCCTATAATAAATTAAAATTACTGCACTGCACGGCTAGGCAGTTTGTCGACAACTGAAATTTATGGCCAGTCGCTCAGTGCGGCTGTCTTTGTGCGCCGTTTGCTCGCGCGCGCGTTCTTCAACTGACCAGACCTGTTGTTGTGTAGCGACCGAACTTGGTACATACTGCCAGCTCTTTGGTCTTCAATTGACGTCGGAAAGACTATAATAAAACGATCAAAATTTTACTTTAAGGGCGTTTTGCAAATGTCAAGTAATTTTAAATGTCATTTAAATCTATGTCTGTACTTTCTCATGGATATTGTTTTTATGGAACAGATATTAGATTAAAGAAAATTTACATATGAGTTCTATATATTTGTGAAAACTCCAATTAAAATACTTTGAAAATTCTCTTAAAAATCATAATAAAAGACTGACTTACCTTTGGTATCATCCTTAAAGTCAGAGAGCAGACTTTCAAAGAATTCCACGGTTTGATCTTGAGGTTTATCACAAATTGAGACCATTTGTAAGCTACAATAATTCAATCGGAACTTTGACAGCAAATGAGCCATACTAAAATAAAATAAATATATGTATAGTACGGGATGATTCCAAAGTGAATTGAAGGGTGGTCTTATGTGTTATGGGGTAGAGAACTCAAATTTACCTCAGGCTAGCTGTATATTAACAATCAGAGGAACTACAAATACGTAATTTTAAATTTCTTAAAAACACCTCGATTTATTTAAATCGAACAAAAGGAATGTTTGTATTTCCAACAGTCTGTCTAAAAGCCAATATTTTTAAAACAAATGTAAAAAAAGTTATGGACAATATAGTAAAATATTCCCTAAAATTATTACTGAAATATTCTAGGATATTTTTATCAAGTTTTATTTATTATCGTGATTCTGTATTGTATATCTTTGAATATAAGATAGTATACTTACATATTCAACGTATAATTGAATATACTGTACAGGGTGTTTATTAAACATACGGGAAAAATTCAAGGGGTTATTCCCTGGACTATTCCAAGAATATGTTGTCCTTTGATAATTGAATAGCCGTTTGTTCCAAAGATGCAGAGTGAAAAAAATTCTCGACAAAATCAATATTGATATATCTGAAATTGTTAATGTAGCCGAAATAAAAGTATGGCAAGGCATTGAAAAGAAACCAGTTTGAACGTGGATTTCATTTGAACACATCTCGTGATTGATCATTTTGTATGTGTCGAATTTGTTGAGGCTGATTGACGTTTGGCTGTTTGGCAGGTACTTTCTATCTTTAACAGTTAAACTTTTATTAGTGAGGTCCTCTATGATGAATCGCTATACGAACGGCGAGATGACTGACATGCAATAAGGAATTTTCACAATAACCATGTGTGGGCTGAAGAAAATCCACATGAGGTACTTGGAGATCGTTTTCAACATCATATCTCATTGAACGTTTGGGTTGGGATTGTTGGTGACTGGGTAATTGGGCTGGTATTTCTACCAGGAAGTCTTACCGGCGAGGTATATCGCGATTTTTTTGGAACAAACGCTACCTCAGTTTCTGGAGGATGTACCATTGGCAGCAAGAAATGTAATGTGGTTTATGCACGATGGTGCACCAGCGCGATTTAGTGTTATTGCTCGTGCGTTTTTAAAAGCAACATACGGATATTGCTGGATTGGTCGAGGTGGACCTCACTTACGGGCTGCTTAAGGTTTAGAAAATCGGATAATTGCTAGGAATAACTCAATAAGAAACGACCCGACAATGAATTCTTTCATCCTATTCCTTCGGAACAAAGTAGCTTTTCAAAAATCATCAGAGGACAAAATATTCTTAGAATAGTCCAGGGAATAACCCCTTGAATTTTTGCCGCATGTCAAATAAACACCCTTGTACATAAACATTTGTTAAAAACTGTTTGCTATTCCAAGTACTATTTTTCTTACTTTTCTTTTTCCAATTCCATGTTACAGTCGTTGCCAACTAACGCAAATATTCGAAGACTGCAGTTTGCCCATCGATTTCTGGTGGAAATAATATATGGGATCAATATAGTTAGACCACCGTCATCATAAAGCCACCATACGTCAATGTTACCAGTTTTTTGTTTTTTTCTTAAAGGTGTCATTTTTTCAACAAGTGAATAATGTGAAGCACCTTGATCGTCTTTTGTTATAGATCCTTTATTGTCTGTATCTCCTACTGATAGCTCTAAAATTAATAAACGTTAATAAGTAAGTAGGCGTAAATTAAAGAAAAAATGACGTCTTACGTATAACGGAACTGTGCTCAGATACGGCTTTGTTGGCAAGATTTAAGTCAGAATCAGCTGGTATTATATTATTCGCAGCTGCAGTTCTGAATGTGGAGGGTAAGTTAGAGATGGAATTGTTCATGGAACTAACCACAGATTGGCTTTCTTCTTCCTTTATTTTTTTCTGATCTGACTCGTCTTTCAGTCTGAGAATTGCGACAGAAACGTGGTGTTCAAATGCGGTACTAAAAATTATGAAAGTTTTAAATTGAAATCTAAACGTAATATTGATAACCAGAAATCACAAGAAAAAGTTAATCATCAAGAATTAAAATAATATACCAAGAGGAAAAAATATTTGAAGTTGCTAAAAATGGATAGTAAAGTCAATACTAAATGCAATTCGTTAATAAAATAACTGCAGTTAAGGTCTTATTATTTGATTCGATAATAAAATTTCAAATTATTATTAAATCAATTTTCTCTGGTCTTATAAATCTTCCTCAGAAAGGTAAAGCCCAAGTTATAATTGTAATACTGGTTTTTGACATAATTCTGACAATTTAAGCAGATTTTCATTATTTTTTGTCTTTATGTTGTTGATTGGTGAAAAGCAAATACTCACTGCAAAACATTGAAATAAGATAGTAAGTCCTCTTTGCCGCAGACCATCCAATTACTTTTATATCCTATCATTAAAACATTAGGTCTCAACTTTCCTATCCCTGCTACTTGCAGGAAAGCTCTTGCTCCAAGCTCATACGTAACATTATCAAGTATGCTGTAGAATACCTTTAGTTTGTTTATTCTTAGATAATTGTTGACATTGTTTATTATTGCCGATCTTTGCTTATGTGACAGTTTATTCTGAAAAATATACGACTTGTATTAGAGGTACCTATTCCAAAAATTAATATTATCTAACGCTCTTATTACACGAAATGTTTCAAATTGCAAACGATAACATTTTTTAGCAATACAATTTTGTTATCAATTACTAATCATAAGCTAAGTTTATACGTATACATTAGGAATTACCCTTTAGTACATTGATGTTTTATGAAAATAGTTGTTATAATTTTAGAAAAATTAATTAACTACTATAAAATATTACAAAAGCGTCTCAATGTGTATTGAAACAGTTTTTGAAACGTAATAGTAGAGCTAAGTTGCAAAATTTTGAAAGGACGTCCCCTTTTATTACCTCTTACTACTATACTACTTCTTTCTAGTCGTCGAGTAGTTCGGGGTTCATTTAGATACAATTACTAATTTCAGCTTTAAACTTCGGGGACAATTCAGAATTTGTCCCCAATGGTTACTTTATAATATATTAATAGATACTTTTTACAGCAAAAATACAATAAATACAGGGTGTTAATGAACTTATGCCAAAAATTTAAAGGGGGTGAAAAAGGAGCAAAAACTGAGTTAACTTTTATCACAAACTTGTATCGGAAGTTTAGGGTCAGAGAAAAAAGCTAATTAAAAATGTGTTTAAAACTGTTTTGGAACTGCTGAAATACATGTATTTTATCGCGGCGAGTACCTACTTACAACTGTAACACTTCTTACGAGTTTGTAGGTTTCTTATGAAGCCGGACTGTATTCGAAAGTCAGTTTGTATTACATTGTTGTAGTGATTGCTGTGCTGTTTTTCGAGAGTACATTTAATAGCCGTATTTCCAAGCTTTATTTTGAAAATGGCGCATTTATTTAGCAATCGCGAATATTATGATATACTCATAATTTATGGCGAAGCAAACGAACATGCCCACAGAGCTTGTCCAGTGTACCGTGCAACATATCCTGCACGACGTGCCCCCGCATCAGAAATATCGCACAACAAGTAAATATTTCGCATCCTGTTGTGTGGCGGGCATTACGAGAAGCTCAGTTGTACCAATTTCATATTCAACGTGTTCAAGCGTTTACTCCTTAGGATTTTCCACTACGCACTATGGTACGAAATGCCTAAAAGCTGGCCAAAAATGAAAAAAAAAGTTTCTATTTAGAATCGACACCGTATTGTCAAAACTTGTAATACGGTTCGAGAGGACGTGGCAATGTTGCAACGCCTGCGAGCGAATTGGACACGCTTGAAAACAGCACAGCAATCACTATAACAACCCGGCTTCATAAGAAACCTACAAACTCGTAAAAAGTGGTGCATATTTTTTTTGTAAGTACTCGCCGCGATATAATACATGTATTTCAGCAGCAGTTCCAAAACAGTTTTAAACACATTTTTAATTAGCTTTTGTTTCTATGACCTTAAACTTCCAATATAAGTTTGTGACATTAGTTAGCTCAGTTTATGCTCCTTTTTCAGCCCTTTAAATTTTTGACATAAGTTCATTAACACCCTGTATTTATGTGGGAGGTCATTGGCCAAGTGACTCTATATAGGAACCGTCACTGAATGATGAAAATAACCACCTACCTTCTCAATTTCGCCAACCATTAGTAAAGAATTATTCTTTGTTATTAAATAAGCAAATTCTACCAAGGCTTGCCGGTATTGTGGGTTGTCACACAGAAGCAGAATATCGGGTTTATAATTCTTGACGTGTTCATTGATGCTTATAAGCTTTTGGGTGGACGATAACGCTGTTTTGTATATTTGAGCTTGTGTCGATGATCCCCAATTGACACCTAAAATTACATCGTTTATTAATTATACAGAGTGTACCCGAAATGCTAGGCCAAACTTTAACGGTGGATTCTATATTAAAAAACATATGTAGCGACTTACTAGGATTTCTGTAAATAACCACCAAATACAATCCCAAAATTATAACAAATGTAATTACAGACGACCACCAGTTGATGAGAAACATTATAGCGACGCATAGCACGCAACCAAATAGACTCAACCACGTATTGTAGTACTGGAAAAGGATTACTATGTAGATAAAGACAAATAAAACACTAATTCTTACCTTGAAAGCTGGTCTCCATCCTAAAGGTTTCACTAACGACGCATGGAAGGTGCAGAAATTTATAAGGGCATAAGAAGCCAGATAGAAGTTTGAGATCAGTGGTGCGATGGCATTTAAATTAGCTGCAAATAAGAATTAAGAATTAAACAAGTATATTACTATTGTTGTGCATGATTAGCCTGCCAATCTTAATAAGAGAAGCAACGTTCAAAAATAAGAAAAAAAATTCAAGCTACACCTCCTTGAAGTTGAGGTTCTGAGGAAAGTTTTTATTCAATATCTTCAATAAATAAATTAAATTTCACATCTAGGTACTTGCTGTTTTATTCTCAACAACTACCCCAACTTTTTTGTCGGTAGTTTTTTCTAAGTTTTATCACGAAATTTAGGAATTGTGTTTCTTTTTTCGAGACACGAAGACAGTAATAAAAAATATATATTTACCTATTAATAGGAAAGCTACGGATACAAAGAACGTCAACACATATCCTCGGTACGGTTCTCCATGTCGTCCGTATCCTTTAGAGAAAAAAATTAAACCTGGATAGATCTGATCATTTCCTAAAGCCTGGAGGAGTCTAGGCACAGACAATAAATTTGTTAGTGCGGTACTGAGGGTAGCTGCGAAACAACCCGCGTAAATTAGGGGTGACCAAAGAGACATTTCTTGCATCATCTGCAATAAGTAACTTTAAAGTAAAAGGCATTTCGTTAAAAATGAGCTTAATGGGATATTCCTGAGATTACAAAAAGCGTCATAGTAAAAAAAAATCGTTTTTATCTCTCGACAACGGTAAGGTAAAGCTTTTTACTAATTTTCTTTAAAATTTCTTTAGATATTTTTATACAGTATGTCCACAGCTAGGGTGAATAAGAGGTAAAACTTTTTTAGTTCAAATAACGAGCGTTCAAATAAAAACGTGGTCAAGTTGGTTCTGAAAATTTGGACGTAGGGCGTAGCGTATAGCAAATAAACTTAAACGTCATCTGTCAAAGCGCTATATCGCCACTATCAATTTGAATATTTTCGTTTTAAAAAGCGTTTAAAATGGTGTTTCCTCAAGAACAAAAAGTGTTTATCATAGAGTCCTACTTTAGAAATGGACGCAAGATTGATGGAATATGGAAGTATTCTATTGAGGAATGTTTCATAGAATTTCAAAATCAATTTCCCGGCGTTGTTGAGTACAAAATTTTTCAAAGTGCAGTTCAGCGTTGTGTTAATGTTTTTCGTGAAACGGGCAGTGTAACAAGAAAAGAAGGAAGCGGCCGACCTAAAAAGCGGACTGAAGAATTAAAAGAAAATGTCCAACAAATAATGGAAAATGCGCCAAGAACTTCTGTACGTGTTTTATCACAAATGGTGGGAGTATCAGTCGGTACCTGCCACACAGTGTTAAAAAAAGATTTGCGTTTGTTCTCCTATCGTTTAACTTGTCAGCAAGAACTTCATGAAGTTGATTTTCCGCGACGGGCTGTATTTTGTGAATGGTTTTTAAACAACTACGGTGAACTTCATAATATCACCTTTTTTTCTGATGAAGCCTGGTTTCATTTAAGTGGTTACGTAAACTCACAGAATATGAGAATGTGGTCTTCTGAAAAACCAGATAACTTTTTTGTCGAGGGCCCTCTACACGCTCAAAAAATTGGAGTTTGGTGTGCTCTCAATCGAAGGAGGATTTATGGACCTATTTTTTTTAATGGTACTCTTACTGCGCAAAGGTATAGAGAAGAAATTATCGCTCCTTTTGTTAACCAGCTGGAAGAAAACGAAATTACAAACTTTTACTTTCAACAAGATGGCGCAAGGGCACATACGGCAGGCGAGACGATGAATATGTTGAGGGAAGTTTTCCAAAATCGACTAATAAGTCTCAATGCTGAACATGAATTTCCACCGAGGTCATGTGATATTACGCCGTGTGATTTCTTTTTGTGGCCTTACCTTAAAAACACTATTTTTGAACTGCCTATTCCTGATTTAAACCATCTGCAGGCTCGACTTATAGACAAGATTCGTGAAATTAACAATACCCCGAGCATCTTAGAAAATGTCTTTAATTCTTTGAGGAACAGGTGTGAAAAGTGCTTGGAACAAGGAGGGGGACACTTTCAGCAGCTGCTTTAATTTATTGTTATAACAAGGAGGGGGACACTTTCCGCAGCTCCTTTAATTGTTTGTTATTGTTATCACGATTATTCTTTAAAATAAAGTCATTAACGTTATTGAAACTGACAGCTGCTATACAGCTCGTTGAGAAATGAAGTTAAGTTGGTCGCTATAAGCTACTCCCTACGTCCAATGTGTCAGAGCCAACTTCGACCACTTTTTTTATTTGAACGCTCGTTAGAAGGTTGTGAATAAAATGGCATTTTATTCTTCACTTGTGTCACTGTACTTCGTTAAAAAACCCCAACAGTAATTAATTATCGGATAAATGCTAACTACAGCAAAAAATATTCTAATGCAGTGCTACGACAAGGGTGATAACAGTTATCGCCATGTAATTCAAGATTGCAGATGGTTGCAGAACACAATCTCTAGATTGGCCGGCATGCTCCATATCTATGGCGCCCGCGATGTCCAGACTTAACAATCATGGACTTTTATTTGTGGGGCCGATTCAAACATATTGTGTATAGCAGGTGTTTGGACAATAACATAGAGCAGCTAAAACAACGAATTAGAGATGCTGTACAGTTCATATCTTTAGAAGAGATTAGACGCAGCTACAATGAATTCCTTGCACGCCTTCAAATTTGTGTGAACGTTGGCGGAAGAGTGTTCGAATAATGTGTTATTATTTTTTTCCAAATTTATTATGTTTTGTAAAAAATTAAACCAATTTTGTGTGCGAATTGTTTTATTTAAAAACTCAAGTAACTTTTTGCACGACTTTTGCAAAATATCACTTCTCAGAAATATTAAAAATAAAGGTAGTTTACTCTCGTGACATTTTCAGATTTTTTTATTTTCTGGACATGAAATGTTAAGTTTCACCATGGAAACCACATTTTAATTTCAGCAAAGTGCGCATTTTTTCCGTAAAATGTAAAATAAAAATGTTTTTCCTCTTATTCACCGTAACCGCGGACATACCGTATATTTACTCCATTATACTCCACAAAATCAAACTATTTTTTCACTCTCACGGTGATTGGTGCAATGATTCTTGGAATATTGACAAAACTGTATATTTACAACAACTGATATTGACCTCAAGAATCTCCCATTAAGCTGTGTCCAAGGACATTTAAATAAAGGGGACTTATTTATTTACATTTCTAGATGAAGCCTGGTCTATTCACAGTCTAATTGTATCATTGTTGTCAGCTGTATAATTATACTGGAAATGTACTTAATATTTTTATCGCAATTTTATCACAATTGTGAAAATTATTATTATTGGATAGTATTATTAAGTTATGCATACAATATTGTTAAATTCTGTACATATTAAACTATTTTTTATTTTTCATATTTGCCATGTTTGAAGACTTGGCAACTACGCAATAATTTGTAGCGTGTTCCTCGTTCGTTCTGCCGTGGTTGGCAGAATATGGCGTCTCTTGTTAGAAAATAGTTGTGATTTTAGTAAGTGAAACGTGATTAGTGTTTATACATGTGTTTTGGATAAACTTTTAAGGTGTGAATATGGTTAGACAGTGCAGAATTTGTAAGAAATTGGATTATAAACATCCACATCAGCTATCCTTCCATATGTAAGCGTGCTTGAAGGTGACTTTGGAATGTATATGCAACTGTGGCCATTGTCGTGCGTGTGGGTAACTTTTATTTGAATAACGGTAAAATTTTATAAAACTGACTTGGTATTTTTTTAAAATTTTTGCTGAAATAGTAAGAAAACAATAATATGAACCACGTTTGGCCATTAAAATCAAAGGAAAATGCAGCACCACAAATAAGTTATTAGACATTATTTATATTTAATATATTTATAGGTATTTCAATGTTATCCCTTATACCCAACATTACAAATTTTAATCATTCATCATTTTCATTTTCCTCTACGACAAAAACATTTTAATAAAAACTGAATAAATACAACAGCAAAAATATGGTGGTGGTTCACTTATACATAAAAATACCGAAGATGCAATCGACTGAAAGTTGCATTCATTCAACCATTTGATGTTCTCCTTTGGGAATATATTTTTATGTCTCACTGAAAATTTGCCTCAGTATTCTAAAAGTGAAATGTGAACGTTTTTAGGATGCTTGAGGATGGTGCAACAAGAAAGAAATGGTTACAGTTATTGGGATTCCAAGAAGTTATAAAAATATTATATATATTTATTATAAAAATAGCTGTTTATTTCAACAGTAGCTGTTGAAATATATTGACTTAGGACTATAAAATATTTTATTTTGACCCATCCAAAATGTACGACATTGGAGATGTAATCGCGCGCATCAGTTGGATGAAAATAAAGCCCTCTGCTTTCCCCTTGTCTAGCTTCACCCAACATATGAGATAGACTGTGACATGCATAGTCCCCTTTATTTAAATGTCCTTGGCTGTGTCCCATTTTTAATGAAGCACAATGTAGGTATACAATTTAATGAAAAATATAATGAATACCTGAATACTATTAAATAGGCCATATTCGCAACCTGTAGTACCAGCGCAAAGCGACACTTCATCGTTAATTAAGTCAGTAACATTTCCACTGGCATCTCTCAAGGCTGCACCTCCAGCGAAAACCACAAAAAGGGCGTATGACGTCATAGAGATCAACAGTGAGAGGAATGTCCCTTTTGGTATTGCTGTTGTGGGATCCTGAAATAAAAGGCGTGAAATATGTAGGTGTTATTTTATAAATTTTAATAGAATGTCTGTGTGTGATTGTTACCTTTAGATCTCCTGAAATATTAGCCCCAGCTTGAATTCCCGTTACCGACGGAAAAAATATAGCAAATACTTGAAAGAATTGGTAATCTACATTTTCTGCTGGTCTAAACTCTGGGCCCCAATTGTTAGAAAATGTTTCTCCTGAAATTATTATTCCAAATAATAGTGTACAATATATTCTTGATATTTTGAATGAGCATGCATTAGGAAAAGAAAAATAAGTAATATCTGTAAATCCAATTGTTTTTACACTGGATTGTTGAACTGAAAGTGTTTTTCAAGACGTATCGACAATGTGGACAAAATATATTGAAAACCACTTAAAATGATTTTTTTTATTAAGGAATGTTAAAATACAGCATTAAGTTGTTGAATAAGCTTCGAAATAAAATGTAAACTAATTTATTATTAAGAGGAATCGAAATTTTAGGTAATTATTTAGCATATTTTACTCAACACTATTTAGAACACTATATAGTCTAAAGTAATGTAAAACACTGGACAAATTTTATTTCAAAGGAAGTAATTTTCGTAATTTTTGTTCCAAATTGTAGATAACCGAAGGACAAAAAAATTACACCACCAGTATAACCAGCGCCCTCTACCGATAAGCATAGGTACTGTTTTTGTAATTCTCACCCTAAAAAACATATCTCCATCTCGATTAGTGGCAATGGTTCTTGAAATACTGACAAAACTTGCATTACTTCGACACTTTGTAGATAGAAAAAGGGGCAAGGCATGTTCCACTCTCAATGCAACACGGATCAAATCCCCATCGTTAATCCAAGTCTACCAAATTGGAACATGAGCTGAAATGGAAGGACAAATGAAACTGTTTATGGGCATTCTTATGGCTACGCGATAAAAAGAAGCAAGTAAAAACGGATGGATTACAGAAAATTTTTGAGACCCACTATCAGGTCGTGTACAGTGTAACCATATTCTGGATACTGTATTATAAAAGACACTTTGTTGCTTGAAATGCCAACTCTTCAACCAAAGCAAGCGGTTGCCTTGGTAGCAGCTTTACGAGACTTATTGAGCTGTCACATACAGAGGAAGAACTTAGGGATGGGGTATTTGATAATTATGTTAAGAACATAGTACTGACATGCCAAAACATGGAATTGGAATCCTGGTGATAGCCTCCAATCATGTTTAGAAACACTAAAAGAGGAAATGTCCACCTCGACAGAAATACATAGAAATGGGTAACGTAATTGATTCCGTTATGGACGACTAAACACTGAAAAAAGGACACTCAACAAAACCAGAAGAGTTGTAGACAGCTATTCCATAAAAAAGGCCACAAAAAAACGTCTTGTATCTCTTAAGACGGCTATACATGATGCCAGTACAATATATGGTACAAAATTCTAGTGATTAAAGCAAACGTTTTAGATGATAGCCTTATTGACAGGGTGCCAATAGCTTATTCAATTTGCATTTTGTACCAACTAAATATGGAATGCTCGTTTTTTCAAACTTACCATTGGTTACCTTAAGAAATATAAATTCGAGACCCATTTTGAAAAAAATATTGTAATACTCACAAAAATAGAAAATTTTCAATATTGACAGTCTTGGATAATAATCATGGAGTCTATTTTAGCAAACAAATAATAAAAATTTATTTTTTCAAACCAATTTTATTTAAAAAAAGTAATATATAACACAAATAACGACTGAAAAGAAAACGTCTCCTAATAATAAGAGACCGTAAACAGGTTCGGAAAGTACCCGTGGTACATCGACCGTTACGTGAGAGCGATAAAGAAAGTCAGAGAAATCCGTGCAATAGACAAGGATAGTTACATTGAAGACGTTTCATAATCTGAATAGTCACTCTACTTCTAACCCGAAACGGGCGATGCCTATTCAGATTATGAAACGTCTTCACTATAGCCATCCTTGTCTATCGCACGGATTTCTTCACGTTACTTTGTCGCTCTCATGTAAAGGCAGATGGACCATGTGGATTTTCCAGCCCTGTATTTTAACCATCTAAAACTCAAAGTAAGTCGTTGCAAACTATTTTCTGTCTCTTTTGCACTTTGGTCACACAAAATCCTCATCTTCGGCATCACAATCCTCACGAGCCCTTCAGTAACAGATTGCTCTTAATCCACTGTTCGCCATGTTCGTCTGCCGAATACAGGTCATTGCAAAAGAGGTACTCTGCATCATAGTTCTCCTCGCCATCACCATCACCAAAAATTACTTCCATGCTATTCTCATCAGTCGAACTATCACTTAAATTCATTTCTTCTTTTTCTTCAACTGCTTAGCATACTTTGATACGGCATTTTTTCAATTTTTTATAATTATTGAACTTGAACTTCTCACTTCTTACTTCTTGAACATTTCTTCAAACATTTGCTGAATTCAATCCTGTGCCATCTAGTAGGCAGCAACGGTACTACACATTAAAAGATTGCCCGAGGTCTCATATTAGGCTACTTTAGCTTAATTATTTTCATTTCAAAAATATTTTGCAGTGTTTCCGCTTTTAGCAGTTACCTAGTTATTAATGGCATCATGTATTACCGTGTTTAAACAAGTCAAGTTATCGATACGTGCTTTCGCCGTTCAATTTTTCTCGAAAATATAGTCCCAAATAACTTAACTACCTTTTGTCTATCTCTCGGGAAGTACAGGAATCCCCCGCATCGAAATTGGTACACTCTATACACATATTCCTTATTTTTCTAGTACATGAAATAGTGTTTTAGAATACTTACTACTGAAGCCAACGAAACCTTTAGCTCTTTGTTCATCAGAACGGGGTCCTACAATCGTACCTATTAGGAAGTCTAACATGGCGCCCACAATGGCGGCAATTAAAAAGTTTTGAACTTTTGACTCCCAGTCCATGCCGCCTGCACATATTAGTATCATAACCAGTATGGCCACAGTACCTGTTAATGAAAAATGAATGACTAATTTTGCTTCTCAGAAAACGGAAATAGATTTTTATTGCGACGTTTCTTTCTTCGGCAACCGTCATCAGTTTACTTTCGTAAAAAACAAGCAATGTTTTGCGCCAATGTTAGCCTAATTTTCGTCCGATGACGAAAACAATTAAAGCCAAAAAAAATAATAACAATTGTACCTGGAAGAATAAGTAGAACAGAGTGGCGTGAAAATAATAAATAATATTAATAAAGTTTATAAAAATTAAACTTATGGTGGTTGCTGAAAGACAAAACATCGCAAAACAAATTTTATTCCATGTTAGAATAGAGGAATAAAAATGGCATTAAAAGAATGTTCTTATTTTCGGGCAGGTTTTCAAATAAACCCAAAAGATAGTATAATTTTGAAAGCTGACATTTTTTGAAAAGTCCAATAAATTAAGATATTGTCAATTTATCCTCGAGAAACTAATATAAAATGAATTAAGCCACTTAGCTTCAATTTAACCATTCATTCTATCTTCTACAGTTTCTAAAGTTGCAGTGTTATACAGGGTGATTCACAAGTTATTAAAAAAAAAATTGGGAATAGATGCGTCATAAAAATTGAGTTAATATCGTAAACAAATTTTTGGTAAAATGCGTATAGTTTCCGATAAAAAAAAATTGTTGAAGTTGTAATATTGTCAACCTTTACACGGCTGGGCTGCTGTACCTAGTTTCTAGCATCATTGGAATGCATTCTATCCGCGTTGTGCGTTTTTGTGCAATGCGGTCTCTCTCCACCTAGCCCCAGGCGATTCTGAATACTGAAATCCGATTTTAGTATTAACATTTGTGCGATAGTGTTTACATTAGTTTTTCAAGTGTCAAAAATGGCTTACGTTTATAGTAACTCGGAGTTGATGGATATCGTTTTAAATTATGGTGAAACAAGACAACATTTGTGTTATGGAGAAGCAAGGCAACATTTGTGTTAGTTCGTAGAACTCGGTAAGACAGACCCAAATATTGGTGGATAAAATTTTGAACACTTGTTGTAACATCGGGTACCCATGTTAAATTAGATTTATTAATTAACACCACAAATTAATTTTATTAATTAATAGTAACAGCCGCAAAAGCCGTTGAATTTGCTGACATAAAATAGGTATTACAAAATTTTATTTATTTCTTTCCTTGGGAAATTCTTTCAATTTTTTGTCCGTTCATTTTTTATTACAATTTGCCGCCGTGCCGGTCGCCGACTGCATGCTTTGCCTTGTGCTGGGTCAGTTTTACAGTGGACTAGTTTCCAGTGCCGTGCAGAAGTGTATTTTTAAATCATTTTCCAACTGCCCTGATTCATTTTTTTTACAAAATTGTATTTGTAAGAGCCCTGTACATTCAAAAATTTTTTTTAGATAAGTTCTGAATCACTGTATATTAAGTACTCCAATTTTAAACAAAGCAGGAAAAGTGTGTAATTATGATTTTTACTTAAATTAATAAAATTAGAAGATAAGGTTAAAAAGTTACTTAACCTAAAAATTTGAGGTTTTTATTCTTAATATTAAATAATTACCTATTATCCTAGCGTCATTCTCATGGCCATCAATTATCTTATGTCCACCGTATTTATTTAGAAGGTCACTGAAAGAATCACAGAATCCAATGGTATTCATGGAAGCCGACACTGTATTTGCAAAGGCAAACACTACTCCTACAGATGCGCCAAATTCTGGTCCAAGTGTTCTTGATATGATGTAATATATTCCACCTGAAACATAGATGAAAATAAATATACAGTGTGTTTAGTTACTAATGGACCAAACGTGACAAATAAATTCTACTACGAAGTGATTCAAATAAAATTTTACTATAACTTTTTTATGCTTTGACTTTTTTTACTTTTAACTGAAAAGTATGAAATTTCAGTTTTTTAGTAAAAATTTAAACTTATCAGTCAAAAGTCAAAAAAGTGAAAGCTTAAAAAAGTTATAGTATGTGATGAAAATTGGTCAATTTCGTTTTAGTAGCGGACCGAGCACGTAAGAGTTAAGCTAGTTACCAAATATCATAAATTTATCTCAACTAGTTTCGGAGTTATTTAGAAAAAATCATCATGAGAGTGGCATCTGTAAGTGGCTATAATTTCCTTAAGAAGAATTTTTGGACCCACGTTTATATTAAGAAAAAGTAATCTTTTTCGACATAGTATACCCTGTAGAAATATTGCGCCCTTAATTTCGGAACACCCTTTATAAATACATACGTATACAGGGTATCCCAGAAGTATGGGAACCCCAGAATAACTCGGAAGTAAAGGGCTATACGGAAAAACGTTTCATACAAAAGTTTCAGGATTTTTCCCGGGCTATTCAATGATGACCTTCACCTTGAAGGTAATTTCAAGGTCAAGGTCATTTTTTTCACATGGGAACCCCTACTTTTTATCACGCCATTGGAAAGAGCGGAAAATTTTACGACCGAATATGGCTTTGACCATGACCTTGAGATCACTTTTGTATGAAACGTTTTTTCCTATAGCCCTTTACTTCCGAGTTATTCTGGGGTTTCCATACTTTTGGGATACCATGTAAATTAAACATATTGAGTCGCTTTTTAGTTTCTAACAAATTATTATCTTTGTACAGACCAACCAAGAATGTCAACTTCGTTTTTTAAATCATGTGATTTCGTTTGTTTATTTTTATGATTTATTTAAATATTTCTCTCCTTTTTACTTTGTCTTTTAATATTCGCATTCCAGTTCCAAATTTTATGTCCAAACTTGAAATTTCGTGTTTGATAAACAAAGAAAACGGTATGGCCTTTCCATGCTTTCATTGAAGTAACAACAAATTTAAAATATTCAATCATTCTACAGTATAATTGTTTTTAAAATCAAAGAAGTGGTTAGTTAATGTTAATGTTCACTAAAAAAAGATTAATTGATTTAATTACAGTTAAGATCATTTTGCAAATGTCCGCACTATGGTTAAATACATCTTCGATATATATTCAAGAAATTTCTCCTAACTGCAAAAAACGAAGTGAAGACCAATTCGTTTCTGCTGTTAAGGGCTGCAGTAATTTAAGGTGCTTCGATTGAATTTTGCTTTTCTTGCCACAAAATATGTAAGTATCATTTTGAAGGAATGTCCTTTTTATTGTTTTGTATCGCGGCCTGTCCTTCCCACCAACTACACACAAAAAACGCTATTTAATATTTCTTGTCGCTCTTTATTCGCGATTTAACATCGTTCGAGCCAGTCGTCGAGTTCAACGTTCAACAGTTCACGTTGTCGCTGTTCAAAAGTTAGTTGAAATACCAAACAAAGCGCCGAAATGAGTAACAACTCACCAATTTCGGCTCTACAAAAAATTACCGAGATGAGGTTTACATGTCCGCCATTCTACTTCATTGAATGCGTCGAAGAAAAACCTAGGGTAATCTTCAAGTGCGTAGTGAGAGTGTGCTCCGTGGAAGCCACCGGTTATGGAAGGTCTAAGAAAAACGCTAAGCAAGAGGCAGCCACATTAGCTTTGGCAATTTTGAACGCGTCGTCTCCATCTGGTTCTACTCAAGAGGGAAGTTATGTACCGCAGATCAATTATATCGGAGAATTAAATAGTTTTGTTGAGAGACACCGCTTGGACCGGCCTACGTACCAAGACGTCCCCTTTGATGGATCATCAACAGTTTTCCTAACCATATGCCGAGTTGGGGAGTATTCAACTGAAGGTTATGGTGCTTGCACCAAGGAATCCAAGCATGAAGCTGCCCGTAGTATGTATAAGGTGTAAGTGCGGCAGATTTTCGTCACTGTGTTGTAAACACATTTGTAATTTTTTTTTTGTTAAGTGTGGACTAACACATTTGTTGAAATTTTTTGTAATTCTTTTTTATTTCTTTAGGTTGAATATTGTTGGCCGCATTTCTGCAAAACGTCCAATTAAGAAACGAAAGAGATACAGACCTCTCATGACAAAGAAGCGCTCCAAAAAAACGTCGGTCCAGGAGAGGCTAAACAGTAAGTGCTATACAAATTTCTGCTTTTTCTGTCCCTTTGAACCAAATATAGTACAGTCATTGAAGCTTTTCACTTCCGAATTCTTTGAAACTGAACCGGTCGACTTGAAATTTGGCAGTTAGTTAGAAAAAAGGTCAATGAACATTAGTGACATATTGCTGATTGACGGTTCCACCATGTTGGGGGGTTGACACACCTTCTCGAGGGTGGAAAATTTTTTTCCAAAATGGATATCGATAGAGAATCAAATTTTGAGCAAAAAATATTCTAAAAATTTTTTCGAGAAATCAATAGTTTTTAAGTTATTCACGATTGAAAACTTTTTCAAAGTATTTTTCGCGAATAACTCAAAAACTACGCATTTTATTTAAAAAAGTCTAATAAACAGCAATGTAGCTTATAAATAAATAAAGAAAATCGTTTTTTAAAAAGTATTGTACGTCCTATATAAAGCGAAATATGGTTAGTGGATGGGGACTTGTTTTGGGGGGAATACTCGAATCGATGTATTCGTCAAATGACGGAAAAAGGATTAATTTTACGTGTATAACGCTCCTTGAGTTTTTTGTAATACTCAAAAAGACCTTCAAAGTGAGCACTTATAAAAGTTAATTAGAGCAAAATTGAAGGAGTTATCGTCAAAAACAGATGAGTTGCTCATATTTTTAAGGAAAAATGAGCAGTAAACGCTGTACCATTTCCATCAGAATTAAAATTAATGGTAGACCCTTTACAATTAGTTTTGTTTTAGTGTTTTTCATACGATCCTGAAGTTAGACAGGTTTAAAATGCGTATTTTTTTAATAATGTACGGTAAAAGTTGAAAACGTATTTTTCATTATTCAAAAATAAAATGCCTTTTTTTATATAATAACTGAAACTATGAAAGATACGTAAAAATGATAATGATAACAATGATATTTTTTCGGAGCAAAATAAGCTTTCTCCTTTTATATATTATATATTATATTATACAAATAAAATAAGTAGAAAAATTTGGTGTGATTATTTATATGCAGCGTAGCAATTTTTTTTATGATTGATTATATTTAAAAATAGATTATAATAAAAATATTTTACATTAATATTGGTAAAAGGGTAGTTTATAATAGTTGAATATACGGGAATTTTTATTTTAAATTATTGCACAATTATAGCATTCCAAGATTTAAAACGTAATTTTTTATCATTTTTTTAGCACAGGGGTGATTTATAAGGGTTGAAAAGTGTTATGAGATACAAATCCTTTCATAAGCAATGAGGGAATTTTTATTTTAAATAATTGCAACATTCCAAGCTTTTAAAAAGTAAATTTTTATAATTTTTGTCGATACAGGGGTGGTTTTAGGGGTTGAAAGGGAAAAATTCTTTTATTAGCTATATGGTAACTTTTATTTTAAATAATTGCACGATTTAATCATTCCAAATCTTTAAAAATTAATTTTTTATCATTATTTTTTGCATAGGGGTAATTTTTAAGGGTTAAATAAAGGGTCGAAAAAATCAAATATATCATAAAACATGTTCGAGAACATGGAACATTATTTAATCTTTGTGCTTGAACGAGATTTTTATCAATAAAATCCTTAAAACTTAATTTTTTCATTTTTTTCACTTAGGAGCAGTTTTTACCTCCAAAAAATAAAAAGCGTCAATCGGGCTTATGTCACTTTTGAACTTGAGCCTAAGATGAGCCTTATTTTAAATTTTCATGCAAATCCATGCAGTTTCAAACAATTCGGAGGTTACAGCTGATTTTCAGCTTCAATAACTGTACTAATAATATTTCAGTTCCTTACTGGAGAAAACTTCAATAATACATATAATAATTAATTAAAGAATTATTCCAGATGTTTCGAGATGTGACATCTTTTTAAACTACGACACTTTATATCTTGAAAATTATTCATAAGAACTTTTTTATAACCTAACATGATTTAATAAATCATCCTCTTATTATCGGAACATCGAAACTAGTCTATCGTTCTAAATTATTATTTATTATGGCATAATTTGAGTGTCCTGTTTATTTGTTTATTGTGCCATATGTCAATTAATTTAAAAATTAATTATTGCATCAAAAGGATCAATCAAGGGTTGTTTTTTATTAAAACAGATAAATAAAAAATATCCATCAATATAGCCTGCAACTTTACTGACTTAAACTGTCAAACTTACTAATTTTTTAATCTAATTTTTTACATATGGCAAAATCTCCAAATAAACAGGGAAGCAGCAAACTATTCTATCAAAGAATTGTGTTTATATTTTAACTTTGGTTAACCACAACATTTATAAAAATTTGTATCTTACAGATATCAAAAACTCAGTGGCAGAGTCAACACATATGGACATGGATTGGTCACCACTACAGTAGAAAGTAAAATATAATTGACCATAATTTCAAAGTACAGAAATAACTTGGTTTATTTTAATGAAAAAATGTTTATTTTTATTTTGTTAAAATTTCGTTAAGTTTATTAATTACATATGTTTGCATTTAAACAAATATATTTTGAGTTTAAAATATAGTAGGCTGGTTTTGTTTCGATATTTGTCCTATAACAAAATTTTTATTTTTTAAATAGATCATTTAATGATGATTAATTAATTTTTGCGTTATAAAGAGTGTTTCGTGAAGAAGTGCATAAACAATTATAAGGTAAAAATATAGGGAAAAGTTTATATACCAAGTTTATATCACGGTAAGTGTTCTATTAAACGTGTCAGAAGAACCGAAGACAATATGACTATGAAATTTTGTTTACAGGAGTTATCAGATATATATCTGATAACCCTCATAAACAAAATTTCAGAGTCATATTGTCTTTGGTTCCTCTGAAACGTTTAATAGACCACTTACCGTGAAGAACCCTGTATAGTTTATATAGGTTTATATTCCCAAAATGCACTGTTCATAGCCTTCAAAAAAATGTTCGTGTTGATTCAAAAACGTGTAACGTTAGCTTCACAGTAAGTTTTATATCTAGTACCTGCGACACTATATCAGTAATTCCGTATTTCAATTGCCAGTGTCGTTTCGAACTTATTAGTTCTCATTAGTAAAAACAATGTAGCTATTTGGATGTAGCAGCAATGATAGTTATATAATATACTTTGTATGTTATGTATATCTTACCCACAATCTATGTATAGTTCATTAAGACTACGTTTTTAAAAGAAAATTATTTTAATTTGGTCTTCCTCATCTACCAACTCATTACTCATCTTAGAGGTATTAATTTAATTATGTAACTCACCTCCTTTCACTTCTCCGTTGGTACAGATCGCAGACAAGGAAAGTGTCGTAATGACACATACGATTGCAGAAATCCCTATAATGACCAACGATAAACCTGAAATCAAATTACTACTGTACTGATAATACACTTTTTAAACAAAATTCAGTTCGATTTTTTTCACTGGCATAAAAGTTACAAAGCAAAGTAGATTACAAATTTGCTTTATCTATGCTACTGATCAATTCTTTAGTGAGAAAATTTTATCAAAAAGTGTAGGCCTTGTTACAGGATTAAGAAATTAATAAAAAATATTTGTTTGTTGCTGAGCTATTGCAAAAATATATTTTTTATCTCGTAACTATCATATCGTTAAATATTTCTATATTTATAAGGCAGTTGCTCTGTTTTCTTTTTTAACTTTTTTGCACTTGCTATGGGTCATTCTTTATATTACAACCACTTGTGTATTTTAAAATGTATCATAAAGAGATAAGAGTAAGTAAATAAAAACCTCAAAATATTTTTTGTACAGAAAATATTTTTACAGTCGTGGACATTTTAATACTAAATTAAAATAGAATCGTAGCATATTCTTTATTTTTTTAATATCATTCGAACATTTCGTGGAAACTGCTTAAACTTTGACAAATTGATTTTTAGCTGAACAAAAGCTTCACTCTAGTGTTACATAAATAATACTCCAAAATAAAATCGTATTTTTTCCCATGCCTTGTTAAAAATGCTGACTCTATTTTACTGGAAAGGTTTTGCAAAAACTACCGACTCTGACCTCTGACCTACCACTAATAATAAATAAAAACTTTTCTGTTTCTCTACGAAAAGAACTGCAGTTTTTTGAATATATGTTATAAATAATACAAATTAAGATATTTCCAACTGAAATTAAATTCGCCTAATTTGTACTCTCCTGAACTTAACAGAATAGAAATATCCTATAACCTAATAATAAAAGTGTTTTATAGAAGTGTGTATTGAATTCTGTAATAAGAAAACTTACCAATACCGGCTTCCGCTACGACCCATGACAGTCGCAGGAATAACATAACACCCCATATATTGAGAAGGCATGGTATAAGAACGCCTTGTATCCAACCCAACTTGACGGCATTTTGAAAACTTGGAGAAGCCTCTAGTTCGCTGTCTTTTCTAATTTTATCCTGCGGTAAATAATGAATAATTATTATAAGGCCGCTGCACCTTTTCTGTTCTTAAGTTTAGAAAAGAAAAATGCTATATACTTATTATTAAGAAAAATTTGTTATGATACTGAATTTTATTTAGTGTTCTTAAACCAGACTTATTTTTTATTTTAATTTTTAAATAGACCATCTCTGTATGAAATGGGTAGAGCACAATTTTATATTTAAAAATTTACGGGTGTATCTCTAATGATAAAGAAGATATACCGCAATGTAAAGGCACAATCTGTTCCAATAAACATATAATCCTTACTACTAGAAGTAGATCCATCAGTTTAGATTATTGTAATCCTGAAAAGAAGATTTCTATTCTAATAAGATGTAGTACAAAATTATACATTTTAGGATCATTGGATCAACCTAAAAACTAAAGTTCGTATACAGCTTAGTTTCCGAAATACAAGTTGTTAAAGTTTTAGAAAAATGTACATTCAGACAAATATCTCAAAAGATGTTTAATATAAATTGAAATTTAATCTGGTAGCTTAATTAAGTGAAAATTAAGAATTATTATGTGTTTTTTTAGTGTCAAATTATTCGAGTTGTCCCCATCGTGCATAAACTTTGAGAAGCATTCCTTAGGTAAAAATATGCACAATAACCTTTGGTCTTGAAATCCACAATTTTCTAGATATAGGCCTTCAACTTCACAAAATTCTATAATTTTACTCCTATTTATTCTGTATTTTAATAACCAGCGCCGTAGATTCAGGGCAGTCAACCAATGATTTTATTCTGTTATCAAATATTCCTATTTTCATAGATTCCATAGTAATGATTTAATTTTTTGCTTGTTTTGCAGTTTTTTTTAAGAAATTTTAACTGATAGGTCTTCACAAATAAACAACTAAATTTTAACAAAGTTAATATATTAAAATGATAAAGAAACATAAAATAAACAAAAAAATATATAAATATAAATCTGAACTAGGAATCTGTTAGCACAAAACGAAAAGTATTCAAAAACAAATCGGGACAAAAATATCCAGTTTTTTATGTATTTGTTCAAATAATAATAATAAACATCATAACAAATACAAAAAAAAGTCCTCAGTCAAAGTTTGTTGTTATACAGGGTGATTTTTAAATTTCCACTAAAACTTAATGTGTCAGACAACTTAGTGTAGGTCAACAGAGTCTGTAACCCAAAAAGCCAACATTCCTGGACTATATCGGAACAATTTTCAATTTTTGAAGCTCAGAGGTACTATTTCGTATAGCTTAGTGAAAATACAGTCCTGGACAAATAAAGTTTCCGACCCAAAATTTAAAAAGCATCTAAGAAAACAAAATTAAAAAAGGAATTGGCTTTTAAAAATCACATGAAGTGTAAGTGCTGTGGATAAACCAGTGACAAAAACTATATATTTTTTTTCTCATATTTTCTTTAGTCTTTGAATTAATATTTAAATTCTGGTAACATTAAATTGTTTAAGCTTTTCAATAATATTTTAATAAGGAAAACAGAGACCAAATTTTCAATATCACGACGTTTCTTGGTAGCTTTGTAGATCCAGTCCAAAAAGATACATTTTGAATGTGGGTGAGATATATTACTTTGTACCTACTGGCCTAAGATCTAAACAGGTCTATGTCTGGTGATTCTGCTGGCAAAGGTATTAGCTGTTTTCTAGCTTATTTCCCACAATATCATTAGAAAAGTGTCCCCTGCATATTTTTGCAAAAGCCTATAATGTGAATTTGTATTTAAATGCGATTTAAACTGTATTATTTCTACATTAACGAAAAATAGAGCAATTAAAGTTCAAGAAACAAGACTTTTTCCTCGTTTTTTGTTAATGGGAAAAAATTCTAATAATTTAACCTCATAATTAATACTTTGGGAAACAAAAATAATTTTTCTAATATAACAACTGTACATGATATTACGTACAATTTTTTCGTTTAATTTATAGTTACAACGCTATTGGCTCTCATTATCAAAGTAATATTAAAATGCAGATTAATAAAATGTTACAAGAAACTCATCATTATTTCGAACGTAGAGAAAAGTGTGATAAAAAAAAACAAGTACAAAGTTTTTGTCTTTGGTTCATGTACATTCAATATGCTGCATTAACTATAGAAATACATAAGGAAATTTTTCGAAATGATTAAAACAACCTTGTTAAAAAAATGAATTACCAAAACTGAGAATTTCATTGTTAATTGAAAAGTTAAGCTGAATGTGAGAAATTAACGGTTTCAGTCATTGAATGGTGTGAAAATGCAAAATGGGGATAGAACACTTTTGAATGGTATACTCATTGGTGTGAAGAAAAAGTTCATCATTCCATTCAGGTCAATCAAGAAAATGAAATGGAGAGGTTTAACATTTTTATTTAATAAAAAATACATTATCAGAGAGTGCAGACTCTACATCCTCTTAAAATGAATTTCGTATCCTCTCAAATATCTCATATTGGACTCTAACTGTGTTACAGGCTTCTTATGTTCGTTGTTCGGGGACCTACATGTTCTTATCTTGTTTTGCATACACCAATCTTTTAATCCAGTCCAGCATATTAAGGTCTGGAGGTATAATTGGCCATCGAATGATCCACCACGTTCTATCCACGTTTGCATGAACCACAAACCACGTTCTCCAGTACGTCTTCAAGTAATAGCAGTAACACCTCTTTTAAAATGTGTCGATATATGCAATACCCTAGGACCTATTGTTTACATTAAACTAAAAAGTTGATGTCTGGCTTCAACAATGGATTTTGATCAGCCCAAATGAAAATCGAAATTTCCGTTCTTCGTAAGTGCTGCCTCATCCGTGATTAGGATGAATGCTGCCAAATTGATACAATTAATTACTGAGATGTATGAGTAACTCTGAATGTGGTATCATCAAATAACATTTTTTAATGCTGCAATACTCTAAAACTGTTTAACTAGAAACTTCTTCTTGGTATACATCTTTATTTATTACAGTATAATGAATGTATTACTACAATATGTAACAAAATTATAAACAATGTGTTTTCGTTAAAAACTATTTCTAAACAATTCATAAGTTGCTTCCTTCTTAAGGATATTACAGTCATTCAGTTCAAGTCAATTTAGTTTTGTTTTTTCAAAGCATGAAAAGTTCGTGCCACATAGCCAAGTTAGAAATGTTGGCGATCATTTCTGGAGCACAGTTGTTCGTGTCTACAAGTTGATTAAAAATGGGACATGGCTTAAAATTTGATTGATGTAGTCAAAATTGGAAAAAGAAAAGTTAATGTTGGTTATAAACCAATCACTATACTTTTTATTTCTTTATGTCGACAAGAAATAATGAAATGTTATTTAAATTTTTGAGAAAATGGTACAATAGTTGTAAGTCGAATAATACAACCGACTTCGAAATAAGAGTTGTTTTTTATTTCATTGCATATTAAAGACAATTCTAACTACACATTTCTTTATATTTATTTTATTATAGCTTTCACAGTTTTTATTTTATTTTAAAGCTATCAAAATCTTGAGGAATGAAGTCGAACAATGTTCTTCGATATCAGAAATCTCAGTATTATGCTGACAAAGTGTAAACAAAATCGTAGCTGCTGATATTACTGCATATTTACCATCAATATGTAGCAAACATCTAGTAATAACCTAGACGTATCGAATCATTATTATTTTTTAAATTTATTAGAATTATCTTTAATTCTTAAATAGTATACAGAACGTGTCACAACTGGAAATGATACATAGATATATAACATTTTGTTAAAATCTTGACATCTTCGAAGGCCTGTAAGAATATATTTCTAACTTTTTCCATATAACAGATGATTATTTAATTTTTATCAGGGTCTGAGGTCATAAGGTGCTACAACTTTTGAAGTGAATTTAAGTTCATTAATAAAACACCAACTGTTCCATTTTCCCCGCTACATTTCGTCAGTTTCAAACAGGTTGAGCACCCTGTATGTTTCTGTTCTATGTTATGTGAAAATAAACCCTCTTTTATGTAAAAAGGCACTGGTAGAATTAAAGTTTTGTTTGTGAAGTGTGATTTTGTTTGGTTTTTAAGAATAGTTAACTTAAAATTTCCAATTGAATACTATTATATGTATTTTCACAAATCTCATTTAGTAAATCTCAGCAAAGTTAATAATGTAGGTTGTTTTTCTTTTTGCTTAAGGAATGCCCTAGATAAACTTTTAGACAATATTTTAATAATGTACTTGTTTGATTTGATATCTTCAATTTAGTTCAATTAATAAATAAAATAATCAGTTACTCTAAATTGTTTTAATCGATTACTATTTATACTATTGCTTCTAATAAACAGAACTATTGCCACCTACTTATATTCTAGGAGGTAATGACAATTCAATTTTCCTTCACTGGAATCTGATATTTTTCCGAAGATTTACGTCTATATTTATTGGGCATAACATTATTCCTTGGAAAAAATTAATCAAAAAAGTAGATATAACAATTTCTTCTATTATAAAAAAAATTACATTAAATATATAATATTCCAACCCTTAAAAAACTACCCCTAATAACAAAATATTTAAAAAAAATAGTTTTTAACAGTTTGAAATTATGTGATAGTAGAAACAGGATAAATTAATAACAAAGTTTGTAAAGATAACACGATATGAAAATGAAAAAGAAGACAATATCTAAATATTATTTGGTAAAAAGGCCCTGATAAGTATTTGCAGCGAAAAAATATTTAATAGAATTCTAATTTTTGAGTTATTTTACATTCAGGGCTAATTTGATAGTGATTCTTAGGAAAAACGAACCCAAAGAAAATCACAGATATCTCTAAAACATTTAACGTTAACCCTTACAACTATATTAAAACGAAATCATTTTTAATTTTACGTAATCTCCAACAGAAAATACAAGGTGTTTAATTTAAACTAAGAATCTTCAAATTATTAAAGAAATAATGAACAACAAAATATGATACTCATGATAGCAAAGAGGGACGAAATAAAATTATGTTCACAACTTATTTTTGTTTTATTCAGACTGTTAAACTAAAAAAAATAGAAATGTTTAAATTAAAATTCCTATGTTTTACAAATATTTTTCCCAGCAGGACAAAATTAGTAATTTAAGCTTCAAGATATGTACGTGTAAAAAAAGTTAAGGCTGTCTACTTCAAATTAATGACTATATAAGGTGTTACTAAAATTCTTGGCCAAATTTTAACGGCGGATACTACGTAATAGATTAATAAAAAAAATTCATAAACTTTCTCCCGAAATGTTTCGTGTACGAAATTAATGAAGAGATATGGTTTGTTTGAAGCTACAAAAGACAGTTATGGGAAATAGCGCAAATACTATTATATTTCATTCACGGGTATCGTTATTACTCGAATTATTATTGTCGTTATTTTAAAAATGACTTCATGTCGTGACACATTTGATATTAATTAGTTATTCCTGCTGGCATTTATTCCCAGAACGGGGGATCTCAGCAGCAGGCAATCAATTTAGTGAACATTGAAAAAAAAATAGTTAGCGAAAATTTTGCGATGTATGTACATACGTTTGTAGACAATCAATAAACAACATAAACTGCTTTAACTATGTTATTTTTAATGAAAAGAACTGTTTTTTAAACTTTGCACCACGTATTTTGAATTAAATGTGACGCAGAACCCGCAAATTAAAATTTATCCGAGCATTTCAGTTACACTTTGTGAAAATATAATTATAAGTTGAGGTGAGGAATAAAAAAAATTATTAACTTACCTTAATGCCATCGTTTTGCCCGTGTAACTCTCCTAAACTCGGCCTTTTGGCGGTTCTCCTTGAAGTCCTATAATTTTCCAATCTAGGAAATACCTCTACTGTCATTCGCCGGACATTAGTTTCATTTAGAGAGTTTTCCACGTCTTCCACATTAATTGAACTATAAGGATCATTTTCCACGGAACTACGAACTGTGTCATATTCGTGGAGGTGAAAGGCTTTGTTGTCCACACCATTCTCAACCTCAGACTGTTTAAATTCCATTTGAAATGTATGTAAATAGAAGGGATAAGCCTTTTTCAGTAAACATATGTTTTTAAAGATCTAGATTTACTTGCATTATCTCTGATATATTTTTTTATTATCTGCTTATTTCTCACTATAAGTGGTTAGATCTTGTGATACCATTCAATTTCGGTCAGTCAACTGAAGGTTTCGTATAGATGTGATTCCTTTTATAACTCGTTATAGAAACACGCTCGTATTAATTATTTTTAATCTCGACGAAACAAGTAAATACTAATTTGTGTTAGTAAATGTAAATTACCTCAAGTAACCGCAACTGGTTAAAAAATGTATTTTTATATGTAAGTAATATATATGCCTATATCTGAATAACATATACATTACTTGTTGTATATACAGTGGCGATCAGAAAGAAGGCTTCGCTTGCGGGTAAAATTAAAAGCGGTGTTCCAGAAGCCGTTTTATTTGAAAATGTACATATTCTTTGAAAAAATTAATTGTATTAATCGTTTTTCCTTAAAAAATAATTCTAAATGACTAGACAAAAAACAAATGTAAATTAAATTTTATTGCATTTGTACAAAATCTTTGTAAACTAAAAGAGAAAAATTATTCACTCGCAATTGTCAGTTTCTGGTAAAACTATTATCTTTTTTATATTTACTTTAAACTAGACGTTTGTAACTAAATGGAATGGAAACAGATCCATACAGGCTGTTAAAAAAAGTGTAAAAATTTTTAAAACCAAAAACTACTCCAAAAAATGAGTAAAAAAGTTCAGTTTATAAAAAGCTCTTTTCGTTTATATCTTCCAAACAGGTTGATTAAATCTCACGCTCACACTTCATACAGGGTGTTACATAGTAAGAGTTCCTTTACATATAATTTATCTTAATTTTAAAAAATATAAATTTGCGAAAATTTCAGTAGTGTAGAAATATTACTCAAAAATAATAATAATACCGTGTTTTATTATTTTTCAGTGCAATTTTAAGAACAAAAAATATAAACTTATTCATTTTCTTACAATTTATATCTATTAACTTAAAAAAATTAATAATAGAGGGAATTGGAATGAATTGTTGAAATTACAATTTGCATCATTAACGAATTTTGGTTTTTCGAATTTTGTAATATACGAAGAAAATGATTCGCCAAGTCCAGTCATTATGTAGGTTACCTGATGAGTCAGAAAGTAAGTAAAGTAGAAAAACCCACTCAGGTTTCTCATTAACCCGATACTCATATTAAATGTTGTAGAATGCTACTCGCTGTTGATAGTTTCGTAATATGTAGATTAAAATAACAGAAATTCTATACAGCGTAAACATAAAATACTTATAAAACAAAGTTGGTAAAATTCCCGAAAATAATATTAAAGCGAAGGAGTCTTGATTTTTTTGCTGCAAATTTTGGAAGTACGAACGTTGATTTTATAAATTAAGTTTTGCTTAACCAGAAACAACTCACATTGAGTAAGTTTTTGATTATACTCTAATTCAGGCTCCAGATTCCAGTGACTCGCCAAACATTTACCAAATACAGGGTCGGAAAGTCCCCATGGTTCATCGGCCATTACGTGAGAGCGATAAAGTAAGTCATAGAAATCCGTGCGATAGAGAAAGATGGCTATAATGAAGGCGTCTAATAGTCACCGCCCATTTCGCCCTTCCACAAATAAGATCCACTTCTTATCCACGCCCAGCGATCATAATCAAACATTTGTTATACTTTGAAATTTTATACCCCCGTAACACTGTTAGATCCTACATATTTTAACCCAATCTAGCTTTACACTACCGATATTTTCAGTATTAGTAGCATTAAAATAGCTGTTTAATTGAAATATTCATAAAATAGATATGAATTATGAAGAAAATGTTAAGAAAAAATTCTTGCAATTTCCAAAACTTCCATTTGAAGTGTTGTATTAAAAAAATTATGTAAAACTAGCGTGAAACAGTGGACGCTATGATATGAATATATTGTTAATAACTTTAAGAAGTTTACTTCTTAATATTGTTTCTTTTTCAGCTTTATCCATATTCTCACTATAAATAGTGTTTTTGTAACATTTAATCTTGAAATAAGAAATGATAAGTATTTGTTTCCAGCAGAACGGATCCAATTAATTCAAATCTGGACAACATGGCGGCCATGCGATTCTATCCATTAATTTATCTTCAAAAAACATAATTAAGTTGACACTTTTTAGTTCTTATTATATTTATTGTTGCCAATATCTCCGAAATGTAGACATTTATTTTACAATTAGTTTCGGAAATTGGAATTGTTAGGTCCCTCGAATAGCTTCAAATTGAAGTTAAGAGTTATTATTATAGACGGCGTGGCGACATTAAAAAATTGTTTGTTCCCTGGAAGGTGGAAATACAGTCCGTCTGGAAGATCGTTAAATTTTTAGTAATTTTTGTAATATAAAGTTTTTCCCTATATTACTTGTTTTCGAGATAAGTCGACTTTAATATGCAATGTGTGATATAACAGGAAAATCTATTATTTTATTTAAATCACACTGAGACAAAATATTCTTTTAAAATATTTTTATAGTGGCTTTATTCTCATCACATACTAACTAACAAACGATAAATTATAAAAAAACGAATGATCAACTACAGAAAAAAAAATGTACAAGGGTAAATCTTATAAGGGGCAGAAACGAACCGCATTTTATCAAATGTTATTAAAATTGCAGTCATAGGTGGCTCATGTCACTTGTTTAAAATAAAACAGTGACAGACGACACATATTAGTTTTCCAATAATTACAGTTTTATCAGTTTGCGTCATTCAATTTAATTATACTAGTTATACGATTTACTATTGTCCAACTTTTTTTCTATAGTTGATCGTTTGTTTTTTTATAATTTATTGTTTGTTAGTGTGGTGTGAATAAAGTCATTATAATAATATTTTAAAAGAATATTTTGTTTCAGTGTGATTTAGATAAAATAATACATTTTCCTGTTATCATACATTGCATATTGAAGTCGACATATCTCGAAAACAAGCAAATATAGGGAAAAACTTTATATTACAAAAATTACTCAAAATTTAACGATCTTTCAGACGGACTGCATTTCCACGCTCCAAGGATCAAAAAAATTTGTAGTATCGCCACGCCATCTATACAGAAAGATTTAAACTAACAGTTTTAACTACAATTTGAAGCTATTCGAGGGACCTAACAACTCCAGTTTCCAGAACTAAAATAAATTTCTTCATTTCGGAGATATTGGCAGCGGGAGTGTTGAATGGCACACCCTGTATATACCTTACAAACATCAGTACTTAGCGTAAAAATAAACAGGTCACCTTTTATTTACAATTCTAAAAGGTCAAGATTTCAGAATCCAGCATAAAATTCAAATTATTTTCACGGTCATAAAAGTTACAATGTGAAACAAGTTTGCGACTTAAGTAACTGAATATCATTTTAATATTTTTATCAAAAAATATACTGTGACGCCCTTAGCCAAATAATACAGTAAAAATATTAATTATAGCCTGTTTAAAAATAAAATGTTTAAAAAAACACAAAATCGATAAATCAGCAATCCAGGTAGAATTTATCAGCGACTGAAACTAGTGGTCAAATCTTTAATTTCTATGTTTTTTGACCCGCTGAATACGAATTCAATTCGTAGTCTGTCAGATTTAGCCCATAAAGTCACAAAGCATTCTTAACCTTAAAAAAAGCTTAAAAATCCACAAAGTTAATAATTTAGCTCCTATGATTTAACAGCAGCTGAAAATTAGTAGGTATTTATTTCTGTGACGCATTTCCGAGGAAAAAGGAAAGAAAATGTAGAATTCTTTATAGTAAATATTACCTATTGCCCAGTTAATGCGGCAAAATATTTTTTTTTGAATAAATGATGAATATAAAACTGAAGAGCTGTTTAAGCTTTTCTCTCTAACGTTTAGCGATATTTTAGAGACAACGTTACTTTTGGAACGTTTTAAAGAAAATGTCAATTAGGCAAGTATAGAAAATCAAGTGTTTTATGATTACTATTTAGGCAAAAGCGATTGGCAGCCAACTTTTTCAAAAATAGATTAAATAACGATTTTTCCATGTGGTGCATACTTACTTTATGGGTGACACTGTATACAACTACAACGGTATATTCGTTAAATGTCTGGTAAGTTCCAGATATAACCTGAAACTTTGCTTCAGCAGCGAGGTACAACACTCGGAGGAGAATTATTATATGGCGTAAGATAAGTTGTGCCACAATCCAATCTTACTTTACGTGTAAGTAACTGGTTCTGTCCGGATGTTGATATAGCAACAAGTTTGTTAAATAACGGGCTATAACGTTCTATTGTTTCAATTTTAAGACATGAGCATTGTGCCGCATTTGACTTAATATAATCCGGATACACTTAGCCGAGCTAGAACAATCCGATTTGCGAATATTTTTCTCAAAATAAATTAGTTTCCAGCTATCGTAAATGAGCTCGCAATGTCAGTGGGTTTGGTAAATTGAAATGTATGATCTCACAGGGAGCTGTTTCACGAAAGAATGTTCTCTACAATACATTTAATATCTGAACTGTTATTCAGGCCCGGTCTGACCAGGTCGGGAAGTCGGCAAAACCCGACTTATTTTGGAAGATAGGGCCCCAAACGACTAACGAGGCGCCAAAAGTATAAGAAAATTTTTTGTAAATTCTTGAGATATAGCCACCGTAAATTGAAAATAAAAAAAAATAATGTACAAATGAAAATTGAATCTTTTGTAGAAATGGGATTTTCCCAGGCCAAAAAAATAACACAAATTTTATTATTTTGCCCTCGAAATTTAATGTAGCTTTCTTTAAGCCAAAAAAAGATTCCGTGTGTAGTGCCTATAAGAATTCAGATCCCGAGAAGAGAACAGAAAAAATGATGATTATAATAATCATAATTTAAAGAAAATCGCGGTTCGAAATCTGAAAGACGAAAAATGATAAATCTCTAATAACAGCATGCTTTGATTTGCAGAAGGTGTTAGTAACGCCCAAGTCAGAAGTCAGCGATTTTTATTATAAGAGTAAAATCGCAACATACAACTTTACAATTTATGATTTTGGTAGCAATTGCTATGTATGGCATGAGTAAATATCGAAGAGAGGACCGGATGAAATTGGAAGTTGTTTATGGATTTTTTTAAAAAGTGTTAAAGAAAATGGCATACGAAAGGTTATTTCTTTATTCCGACAATTGCGGTGGTCAAAACCGTAATCGTTTTGTTTTTGCGATGTTTGCTTATGCATCAATGACTTTGGATTTGGAAATGACACACCGTTCTTGAAATTGGCCACAGGCAGAATGAAAATGACAGCATGCATGCTGTGATTAAAGTTGCAAAAAAACGTCATTCTGCTATATACACTCCTGATCAGTGAATTAGTTTAATAAAAATGGCCACAGTTATTGCCCCACAGTACAAAGTAAAAGAAATGTCAATAAGATTTTGTAACTTTTAAACCAATGGTAAGGAAACAAAACTGGAAAAAGATATTACTGGGGAGGCTGCAAAAATCAGCAAAATCAGAGAAATCCACTGCGATCCAAAGTCTCCCAATAAAGTATTTTTTGTGTATAATTTTGGAGAAAATCATAAAGAACTAGACATACAAACAAAAAATACACGCAAACGCGAAGAATATCAATTTCCAAAATTGTATCAAGGTTTGCTGCCAATTGATGGTAAAAAATTAACCGGTCTTTTGGGCCTATGTAAGGCTAAACAATTTCAATATATCAAGTATATGTTTTAATGTGTATTATTTATTATATTTAGACACATCTTTATTAGTTTTTATTTTGGATAGTTTAAAAAATATATATCTACTAAAGTACTACAGATCTTCCAACTATTGGTATGCCTTATACCAGGACACAGACAAAATAGCTATAGCCCCAGACTTCTATACTGGAATAAACCAGCAGTTTTAAATTTCCGAATTGCCGATAGAGTACACCACCAGCAGAATTTTAGGAAGAATCAAATGCAGCGGCCCGCATTCCTACGCATATCCTAGCAACATATAAACAACACTTTAGCAAGGTTGCCTGGCGTACTTACGGATTTATTTTGTACACTTTTTTTATCAATATCTGTTTTTTGCGTTACTGTATTTACTTAAGTATATCCTTAAATATATGACTAAAGAATCAACGAATATATATGTAGTTTCATTATGATATTCTGCAGCGGTGTCACAGTTAGGTTATTTAATCATAATGTCGTTAATTAGCTACTATTTATATATAATATATAAATATTTCGAATTTTCACCACCAAGAACGGCGGTGACAACATTTTCAACTTTAAGGCGATGTTTCGCATTGTATTAGCTATGTTCTGTACAAATTTAGTTTCCTGCAACTCTCTACATTTCAAAAATACAATACCTATATATGTTTTCAGCCACGAAATATTGTTGGACGCCGGCTAATAAGACCCTGCATCCTTTTAGATTTCCAATTTCCAGCATTTAAAGCACGAGATAATAATGTAATTTAATTGACTTTAATGTTTCCCTTACAAATACATATAATTCTGTTTGTATATCAATTATTGTGTAAGTGTTAAATGCATATGAAATGTAAAATTTTATTATACTCGTATTCAAAATTTATTTGCGTAAATTTATTATAACAAAATTTGAGCTTAGGTGTTTACAAGCTTTTAACACCTTCAATACAAGATTTTCATAACACAAAAATGTCATTTGACTACCGAACTTAGACAACCAACATTGCAGGGCTGGTACTGGTAACGAAACTTCCCCAAATCTTGGCGTCACCGATATTAATGATTCGTTTACGATGAACAATGACAAACCGTTACTTCTACGCTCGAGATAAAGCGATCGCTGATTAAATTCTCGTGAAAAATTACACCAATCGGTAAAACAGAATGTTGTGTTTTAATATAGTCTTGATATTGTGCAAAACCGTACTTATCTTATCAACTTCGACGTCACCTGTTACATGAGTGTTGTATAATAATGAAAAAGTAATATTAACGGTCGATAGAAGGAAGCACAAAAAACAGGCACTAAGGTAGGAAATTCTGAAAGGAAGCCTAGTGAGTCGAATATAGGCAGTTGAAGTGAGAACAGTGTGCAGATAGGTAGCAAGACGAACGGCGGGCAGTGTGACAAAGTAGTGTAAAATTAAGTGGTTAACCAGTATTAGTTAGCAGGTAATATTCTTTAAGTATTTTGTTGTTAATTGTTCTATGAAATCTTATGATTGTGATGTTTATAGATGTTTCATGCTAATAATTCTTTGTGTGTTTAGCTTCCATTGCTTTATGCTCAAGAGCATATATTTTTCTAAGGTAAAATTGTTATACTTATTATTAACGATTGCTCATTATTTATTTCATGTTAAAATATGTATATCGTCGTGGGCGCCCCCGACTTTACAATAATGACTCCTTTGTTTTACAGCTAACTTGTTTTTGTAATGATGACGTTGTTCGTAAAATATAGATGTCTCATGATAATAATTCTGTATATGTTTAGCCTTCATTGTCTTACGCTTAGGGGCGTATATTTTTCTAATATAAAATTGTTACAATTATTATTTAAGGTTGTTCATTAATTATGATATGTTCAAATATGTATTTTGTCGAGACCGCCCAGATAGTGCAATAACGACTTCTTTATTTCACATTTAACTTGTTTTAAACAAGATCATGTTGTTCTTTGATTTCTTGTGTCCACTTTATGTCACACGTCTATACGAGCCTTGTTGCAGTTACTAACATTTTCGCCCGTGCGGAATGAATCTGGATTACGCTGGATAGCCTCCCGTATGGGACTCCAGTGTTAAGAAGGACCTTCCGAAATCTCAACTTTAGCTGAGTAGCCTCCCGTATGATGGGACCTCAGTACCTTCCGGCTCTGCCGGCTAACTAACACCAAACCTCTTCAGTTTTACTTGGAAGTGTGTATGACTAATATGAGGTAACAGATGACATTTAGTGACACATTAAATGAGACAGGTCTTATTTATCATTAGCAAAGGTTCTTAATTTATGCCTTTGATTAGCGGTTGTTTTGTATTTATATTTGGGTGGTAAGAGCAACGATCGTGGGTTTCTCTGCCATGCTCTTTCCCCGCAGGAGCTCTAGGTGAGCCTGGCACTCTCCTTTTATGTTTAATGGTTGTTGATGTTTTTGTTCTTTCTATTTGTCACATGTTTAATTTGAATTGTATGTAAATAAAGGTTAGGTGTATTTTCTCTGCTTTTGTTTTATATAATTAAACCATACATCCCCTCTACAAAGTTAGTAGCCAGCGCCTTCCGGTCAATTAAAAATAAATACACACAACGTAGGTAGTCCTTATGACGATCACATATTTTTGGCCACAACTACGTTTACTTATTTTTTGTCGAACCTAGGGTTGTTATACTACAATATTGTTATCATAATTTTTATTTTTACCGAAATTTAATTGCCAACATAACATGGAGGAAATAAAATTACTGTTCCAATCAAGATTATTGATGACGTGGCTTGTGATCGCTGTACTAATTCTTTGCTATTCAATATTTACCAAGTAATCAAAATTTATGTTTTAGATTGAGACCGTGGCAAAAAATTTTTATAATTCCTATTGTTTTCTAAAATTTCCTTTATTGTTAATAAAACTTTATCTTCATCTCATTGTTTTTTTATTGTTAGTTTAGCATTGAAGGTGTGATAGATTTAATATTCAGTATGAAGGATATAAATCTAAGACCTTGTAATTGTATTGTATTCCATATTATCACATTCTAATAATTATTATAGTTGATTTGGCAACAATTAGTATTAATTTTCCATAACTCATTTTATTTAGATGGTTGTCATTTATTTTTATTGGAACTTGAAAATCCTAATTGCGTATAACTTTACGCGGTCTTTGATTATATACAGGGTGTTATAAATAGGTAAGATAGTAATTTCTGGGAAAATGATAGAACTAAAAAAAATAAGATAAAAAATTCGTAATAGCGCATCTGCACTATAATCTGTTTAGAAATGAAAGAGAGTAATAAAAGCTTATTATGTATGCAAATCGTAAATAAATGTAGTACTGGTGCTTATATTCAATATTTTTATATTATGTATTTTCCGTATAGATGAGGTGTACTTTTAAAAAAACTTTGTGTGATCGGACTGTACTAAATTGTAGCTGGTAGCTAAAATTTAATTCCCGACAATCCGTCTTTGTCTATGCCGCTTCAATTTCTCGGTCCATTTCTCTTATAAGTAAACAATATAAAAACAGCATTTCAAAACATGAGGCTACTTTAAGCATCATAACCGGGTTAAGAGAGTTTTTAGTAATTCAAATAAAATTATTCAATATTATTATCAAAATATTTATTTAAATTTAATGAATAGACTTTTATTCCACACAAAAATATATGTATTTTGAAAATTCAAATTATGGTGGGTAAATGTAGTGTTGTATAAATGTACAATAAAGAAAATAAAAAAGTAGGTATATTAAAATTCATCCTCCGAATATTCTGATGAATTATCTTCGTCTCCTAGATTGATAACGATAGGTTCCACAGTAACGTCAATTAAATTATGGAGTTCCCACATTTTCTCCTCTTCTTTTTGTACATGATGCATACATCTTTGCCAGTTATCTGGAGTTACTCGTTCCAAGGAATTTTTTAACAAAATTTTCACGTCACTTAATTTAAACGTCGTATTATTTAGCGCTACATCTCCTTTTACCTGCGCCCAGACTAATTCGATTGGGTTAAATTCACAGTGATAAGGTGGTAACCGTAGTACCGTGGCGATATGGCGTATTTGGCGATTTGTTGCCATTTCATGGATAACATCTTTTTTCTGATCTTTATTAAGATTGACAAGTGTCAAAAGTTCCTTTTTCACCATATTTGTTTCAAAATAAATTTTTTTCCGGATAACCATTGAATTATATCAGCTTTCCTCCAAGCAGTCGTAGGCGTCCGCTCGGTCTGCCGTGAATGGTAACTGGCATTATCCATGACAATTACAGACCCCGGTCGAATAAGATCCAACATCTGTGTAAAATACTCTTCGAAAACATCTGCGTTCATGTCTTCGTGATAGTCACCTGTATTTTTAGATTCAAATAACAGTAAACCGCCATCTACAAAACCGCCGGCACTACCTATATGTATCACTATTAATCTTCGCCCTTTACCTGAAGGTGCCTTGAACCCTGTTGAAAGTCCATCCAAAAATGCTTGTCGAAAACTTTTTACATTTTTGTCTTGCCATACTTTTGTTACAATATGTTCCTCGTTGATCCAAGTTTCGTCTAGATAATAAATATTCCTCCCTTCGTCACGGAATTTTCTAATTGATCTTAAGTAGGATTTTCGCCAACAAATAATTTCATCTTTATCGATAAGAACTGACTTCCTGTTCTGCTTTTCCCAGCAAAAATTCAACTCTCGTAAGACGGCCCATAATTTGCTTCTACTGATTTTTGGCAAATCGTTGTCCTCTGAAAGTTCACTTAAAATTTTGTTTAGCGTTGGTATTTCTTTTTTAAAATAAAATGAGTGTACTTTTCTGCGAATGACATTTTTGAAGAAATCATCTATAACCACTTTTGACCACCCTGTAGATGATTTTGGGGGATTTACAGTATCTTGTTCATTTTTTGATAGTCGATTTTCCAATCCCTGTCAATTTTGTTAGCATTAGTGTTACCCGATAATTACCTGAAACGAAATATTACCACGCCCATGGCCGGTTCTTATCTCGGGGTTTTATTACTCTCTATTACTCTCTTTCATTTCCAAACAGACTATAACATCCTTCGTTTCCGAGATACAAGGTGTCGTCAAGTTTAAATATTCACCTGTTTACACAATGTGTATCTGGTGTGATTTATTAGGAAATCTGTATATTTTCAATTTCATTGTATTTTGACTAATGCGCTACGCTATTTTTTATTTTAATAACATGATAACATTTTTAAGAAGCTACTTATATTGCATTATTGTATTTATGTCCATTTTTTTTATACTTACGATTTCTGCTGTAATATATTTTTTGTCTCTACCCTCCTGTTCGTTAACTAGGGGTTTAAACCTGAAGAACAGAGTTTTCATAAAATTAAATTTTCTTGTATTTACTTATTCTGCTTCGCTTCATATTTTTCTTCTTTATAGTCTGGGCGCCAGCTCACATGAGCACATAGTTGTAATTTAATTCAAATTTTGTTTGTTATGTTTATAGAGAAAGTCTTTGTTTGAGAAAAAAAAAAATTAATTTAAAATTCAAGCAAATTTTTATCTAATATGGGTAGTCTTACCTCAGGTAAGGTTCTGAGAAGATTAGTATTTTGATTTTAAAATATTATACTGATTAATGAATTTAGATACTTAATCTTGAGAAGGAAAAGACAAAATATTTATATTTTAATTTTAACTGAACACAATTATTCTATTTCTCGTAAAAACAATTTCTAATTCATTTAATTACTCTGATCCAATATAAATTTCAAATTAAAATAAACATGATGTGATTAAACCTACGCCACTTCCTCTACTTTAACAAACTAAACAACAATATTTGGATTTAAACATTAAATTTAACACAAATCTGTTTTATATAGGGGTTTATACCTCTTTACCACTGTCCAATACACGAATTTCTTTTCTTTTTGGTCTTTTATCTCCTCTATTTCTTTCCTGTACTTGTTAGCACAACTTCTGTTCCTAACTTGTCATTTGTCATGTAACTCCTTGTCGTTTGTCTCTTTGCTGATGTTTCTATATTACTATTCCCTGTCGGTGACATGGATCTGTGTTGACTCGATACTGGGTAATACTCTATAACAGTTAACTTTGTTTTGTTATTGGACTTACTTAAGTTTCTATTGACTGTAATCTTCAATTAATTTAGTTCTTAAGACAGTATTCTTCTACTCCTTTTTATAAATTGTTTTTCTTTATTGAATACATTTTGTTTCTTTCTGGCAATCAAAGTAACTTCCTTTTAAATTAAAAATTTTATTTTCAAAACTTTAGCAGTCAGCTCCCCAAATTATAATTATTATTATTCCTGGTTATCTCACTATTTTTTATTTCTTTTCATGTCCCACTAAATTTTTTCAATCACTTTCTAATTCTAGTAATCCAAATTTTTATTACCAATCACATTTTCAATTTCGAATATACTTTATTACATTATATTTCTTTAAATTTTGTTTGAAATTCATTTTTTTACGAAAATTTAATTTAATTGATCATATATACCTACTAATTTTTATTTATTTTATCTTTTCTTTATCAATTTCGACCATCTACTGTACTCATATTGGTCACACTTATTCAACTTATAATGTATTTCTTGAAAATCAATTTTACCAATTTTATTTTCCTAAATTTGCCTTTCTCTTTGATATTTTAAAATCTATTACAATATATTTTACAGAAGTCTGATTATGCAATCCTTTGCAAAATCTCAGGGTCGGTAGCCCCTCATTTAATTTTTTATTTCGTAAATCGTTTTTGATCTTTTACATCAAAACGAATTGCCTCTTCTTCAGGATAAGAAAGAGCCTTTAAAGTTCCGTTAAGATGTCAAAAATGCTGTTTATGCACTTGGTCTTTTTAATCATATTGTAAGACACTATTTAGACGTAACATTTCGCAATAAGTGAAGCCGTGAAGGTCCTACATCTTAACCTGCTCGGTCACCAGATCTAAATCCACTTGATTATTGTGTTTGGGGAGAGTTGCTTATAGTTAAACATAGTTAAACCTTATGGAACATTGGGTAGGAAAACCGTATAAATTTTTTCCATAAACATTTATTAACCAAGTAATGTCTGACAGCAGATATTTTTCTTTTCACTGAATAAGCCGTTTAGTGATAACTAGCATTAATTTAATGAATTAGTATTACTACATATTCACATCAATTAAATATTTTTCTTTGTGAAAATGTATCACTATATCTATTTATTACAACTAAAAATAATACAATTTTAAAATTCTAATCTATAAGCACTACATGACGTTTCATGGTCTTGTAAATTTATGGTGCAACGAGATGCAGAGGGGGACAAATCTATTTTCCACTTCGTCAACAATTCTTCATTTTCGGCAACCCAATAGCCCAGCACGTCAGTGTCGTACGTGGGAATGATTGTTACTTCTGAAAAATCGGCTGTATTAGTAGATGATACTAACTTAACCCTCAAAGGTCACACTAGTGCGTATTTGCACCATCATTTTTTTGCTGACATTTCTCAGATAGCAGCTGCCGAGGACTTCCCCCACCACGATAATTTCTTCTATAGCCCAAACAGTCGAGCCGGATCACAGCTGGCCTCAGTCTATTATTGTCGGCCGAACTAGAAAGTCTAAAAAGTCCGATCGATGCGAATTCGCACTAGTGACTGACTTTAGTGTGGGCAAAAGAGTGATTGAATTTATGTCATACAATGTAGAATAAAGTAAAATGAAATGCAAATTTCCGATTTTCACATCATTTTACATGTCGAATAAACTAGAACATTATTTATTTAGTTATTGTCAATAATTTTTCTTCATTAATAATTTAGTTGTAACATGTATTTGTTGTACATTTCAATTATTGAAAGTATTGAAATATCGAGATGGTTTGAACAAATGGATTCTGAAAAGCTCTTACCTAATTCTTTGTCATCCCAAGTTTGTTTGGCTTCAAGTAGTGCATTATATACTTCTCTGCCGGGTTCTGTACCAGAAAATACATAGTATCTCGCCCTAACTAATTTAAAAAAGTCTACATATGAATAATACGAATTACCATGGTGCGGAACATACGTTAAATCTACGTAGATTGGACACAATTTTTTATTTTTTGTTTTCGACGGCGATTCAGATCTCTTCTTGTCGTCGTTCCACTTGTTTTTAACTGAAATATTTAATGGAAGCTTCCTTTCTTTCTTCGGAGTACCTTTATTGTCAGTCATTGGGGCAGGGCTTGGAAGACCAAGAGGTTTACCTAAACAAAAAAAAAAGTAAAAAAAAGTAAAAAAAACACATGTAATATGTTTAGATCAAGAGAAGTTATATTTTATGCGCATGACGTCATTAACCAGATGCAGACTCTCGTTTTGACACAAATAGTTATACGAATATTATATATACAGGGCGTTCCTTGAAGAGGATGATAAAGGCACGAAAATGAGCAACCTTTATTAAGCAAGTGCTAGTCTAAATGCTTCTGTTTTCCAGAAAATTAATTAATAATGTTAACCATAGACGTAAGAGGATCCTGTGCATCTTGCGCACGTGCTTCATATAATTTTTTTTTTCAATTTAAGACGTAATATTTTAGACAATCAGTTCATTAGTGACGTCACCACATCACGATGTTACAGATGTGTCTACAAAACGTGTTAGCACTTGTCGTTTCGACACATGGAGTGAAGTATCCTAGTACTTCTACTATTATTTTTAATTTTCGACATAAATACATATTATACTTACCCCACGAAGCAATTTTATCAGCCTTTTTTTCACTTTCACTACCAACTCTGCTCCTTATGTATTCTTTTGCTTTAGTCAGCTCATATAAATACAGGGAAGATGTCTTCGCTTCTAACTTATTGTCCAAACATTCCCCAGCCTCAGCGGACTCTTTTTGTATTTTATCAGAAGACGTGTCAGCAGTCTTAGAAATTTCTGTTTCTGACTTTTCACCTTCACTTGCATCGATCTTATCTGCTGTGCTCGCGGAACATTCAGAAATGTATTTAGCGTTTGTTAGTTCATACAAACATGATGGTGGTAGCTGAGACTCTTCCGATTCCTCACTTTCGTCACCAGGCAACGTCCCATAGAATGATTCGCACATTAAGTCAGTGTCTTTGCTATGTCTCTTATCTTTTAATACTGAATCTTCAAAAAATGTATCTAATGGTGTAGAATCTGTTTTAGGTTTTTCCTTCACATCCTTGGTCACGCTACTTTTTCCAGATTCATCTGAACTCACCGCATCAGGGGGAGGAGCAATAGATTTACCTTGTAACACAGATTCACTTAAATCTCTTTTATCCTGACTTTTAAAATCTTTATCATCCTGCTTCTGACCTTCTCTTCCGATTTCTTTTTGAAGAACAATCTCTGACTCTTGAACGGGTTGTTTAATTTCCTTAGAAGATCCAGATTTCATGTCGATTTCACTACTACCTTCCTTCTCACTTTTACCTAACAAGGACGTAACCGTTTCTGTCACCAAGTCGTGTTTATCTTCTTTTCTTTCCTTTTCGTCTTCACTTTTTTCAATCGGAGTTTTACTTCCATCTGAAATTTCACATGTATGATCCATTTTCTTTGTTTCTGTTGCAGATTCACTTGCTTTTTGGTCTAACGGATCAGAACACACATCAGAAGTAGGAACGGATTTTTTATCTTTATCAGCTAATTTAATTACATCTGCATGAACTTCAGTTACCCCCATCTCTAGTAGTTTTTCTGGATGAACCTTATCACCTTTAAAATCAATTGCATGAAGTTTATCAGAAGTCGAAGCAATTTTTTTATCTTCATCGACTGATCCATCCACATCTACATGATCTTCAATTTTTTTAGGTAACTCCTTTTCAGAATGGGATATATCAGAGGTTGAAATAATTTTTTTGTCTTCATCAACCGGTTTTGCCACATCTACCTCAGTTTTTGTGATTAATCCTGATAATTTTTCTGGAGGAGTGGGAGGGGAAGAATCTTCATGAATTATTCTATCTGCATGATCTTCGGTTTTTTTATCTAATGATTTTTCTGGAATATCTCTAAAAGCAATTGTGTGAACTTTATCACTAACTGATTGACCCATATCTACATAGTCTTTAGGTTTTATTGGCAACTCTTTTTCTGGAAGGGTATGATCCCCATTAATATCAATAACTGCAGTGGTTATATCAGAAGTGGGAGCAGTTCTTTTTTCGTCAATACCTACATCTACACTATCTTTAACTTTTTCGGTTGACTTCAATTCTAATGGTTTTTCTGAAACAGTACTATCCTCTTTAATGCCCTTTGCTTCAACTGTTTTATCAGATATAGTTTCACTAACTTTCGATGTAGATGAATCTTTTATACCTTCTACCGAACTTGATAAAATATCCTTTTCACTGTGTGGTTTAATTTTAGTGTCTTCCATTTCTTCTTCTTCCTTTCCATCCACTATTTTGGAACATACTTCTGGTAAATGTACTTCTCCAGTTAATTTTTCATCTCTAACATAGGAAGAAATTTCTGTTCCTTTTTGTTCTCCCTCTTTGATTTCCTCTTTTTGTAATTCGTCTTCCATCCCATCTTCCATATCTTCTTTCAAATACTTTTGATCGGTCTGTTCAATGGCCATGTCTCCTAAAGACGTCACCTCTTCTTTGTCTTTAGTTCTATCATCAGATATTAGGTAATCTTGTTCAGAGTTAACATTACCAATATCTAAAACAAATATATAACAAGAGTCAAATATAATTGAAGACTTTGGAAAACATATATATTGTCACTATCACGGGAGCCCAGAAGTATCTGGTGAGTAATTTGATCAGTGACAGTAACTACTAAAAGCATTGGTATTATTAGAGGGAATATGCACTGCAATGAAATAACTCTAGTACTAGTTTCGCGATTTCTGAAAAAAACATGCGCACAGTTTTTTTGTGCATAATTTTGACTTATTAATTATGCACGCCACTGATGCATTGAGCGAAATGTTAGTCAGTGACTTTCATATAAAAATTAAATTTACCTTCTTGAACCTCATTTACGAACTATATTCATAGAAACTTTATTGCTCAAAATCAGGTCCAGTATGCTTGTCAAAGTTATGAACGAAAAGGCGTATATTACCTGCATCTAGTTCTGCTTCTGTATACTGCTTCACTGTAGTAAGTGAATCAGAAATTGTATCGACGATGGACGACTTTTTGGACTCTTGTGACTTTTCAGGGGAAGATCGGCCTGAACTCTCCGAACTTTTAGAAAATATTATAGTACCAACTGGACAAATTTCAATTTCTTCTCCTCCATCTTCACTAGAGGCCGTAACTAACATTCTTTGTACGGTTTTTTGATCCTCAATGTCAGACAACTCTTTCTCTAGGGCTTCTTTAATATCATCAGGTAGAATTTTGGGAATAGTAACTGCTTCTTCAAAAGATTTTTTAATTTCTTCGTCAGTTTCGCTACGTAGAGAAGTAGATGACTCTTCTGGAATTGGTGGAATACCAGTTTCGTCTGGTAACTCAGTTGTTGTAATATGTGTTTCTCTTAGTTCTGTAACATATGCAGTTTTACATGCGTCAAAACTTATAGGTAGCTTTCCTTCAAATTCCTCCAATGGGGCATCTGACTTTAATACTTCAGCGACAGTAGCTACTATCTTTATAACATCTTCTTCGCGATCTTTTGGCAATTTTCCTACCGTTTCTATTTTATCCGTTGATCTTTCTTCATCTGTATCATCATCATCTGCTTCTCTAGTTTTCAATTCTTCTTCAATTATCTGTTCAGCAGTTGTTTTTTTATCTAATACTTCAGATTTAACTTCCTTTGGCTGAATTTTATCGTCCTCATATTTTGGAGTTTCTTTACTGTGCTCTACTTCTTTTTTCTTAATTTGTTCAGATACAGAATCTTTGATTTCCTGTGGTTTTTCTTCAAACTCTTCTAGACCGTCTCTGATTAACTTGGATTGTTTGTCTTTTTCAGCAAATTCTATTTTAGAATCTTCTTTCGTTATTTGTTCAGATATAGAAGATTCTTCTTTCATTTCGTGTATTTTACTTTCTACTTTTTTGTCCTTTTCTTCTTTAGTTAATGCAATTTCCCCTAATGGCGACGTTTCACTATCTTTTTTTTCTTCAAGCTTGGATTCTTCTTTCATTTTTAGGTCTTCCTTTTTAAGTTGTTCGGATGTAGATTCTTCTTTCATTTCATGTAATTTCCCTCCAATTTTTTCGTGTTGTATAAATTCTTTAGTTGATTCTATTTGTTCAGATTTAAATGCCGGGGTTTCAGTACTACTTTTGTCACTACTTTTTTCGCATAAAGAAATCTCTTCTATTTTGGAATCTCCCTTTTTAATTTCTTCAGATGTTTTCTCTATCATTCCATGTTGTTCTTTTATTTCATTACACGGCTCTGTATGCTCTTTACTTAAATCTATTTGTCCAGATTTTAATGAGAAAGTTTCAACAATACTTTTATCACTACCTTCCTCTTCTTCTGACTTAGGAGGAATGTCCTTTGTCTTAGAGCCTTTCTTTTCCATATCTTCAGGTATAAGAGATACCTCTTCTATTGCATGTGGTTTCTTCCCTATTTCTTCATATTGATCTGTAGTGTCTTTAGTTAATTCAATTGTTTCAGACCCAAGCGCCGAAATTTCAGCAATACTCTCACCATCACATTTTTCTTCTTCAAACTTGGGAACTTCCTTTATTTTAGAGTCTTTCACGTCCAATTTTTCAGATACATGAGATTCTTCTTTCAGTCTATGTGGTTTCTCTTCTATATCCTTATGGTCTTCTGTATGTTCAATTTTTCCGGACTTGACTGTTGAAATTTCAGCAATACTTTCATCACTATCTTTTTTCTCTTTTTCAGACTTGGAAACTGCCTTTATTTTAGAATCTTTCATATCCAATTTTTCGGGTATATGAAATTCTTCTTTTATAGCATAAGGTTTCTCTTCTATAGCCTCAAACTGCTCTGTGTGTTCTTTAATTAATTCATTTTTTTCGGTTTTAACTGCCAAAATTTCAGCAATAGTTTTATCACCCTCTTTTTCTTCTTCAGACTTGGAAACTTCCTTTATTTTAGAGTCTTCTCCGTCTTGTTTTTCAGATATATGAGATTCTTCTTTGACTCCATGTGGTTTCTCTTCTACATCCTCAGGCTGTTTTATATGTTCCTTAGTTAATTCAATTTTACCGGATTTAATTGGCGAAATTGCAGCAATACTATTATCACTACCTTTTTCTTTTTCTTCAGACTTGGAAATTTCCTTTATTTTATAGTCTTGCACATCCAGTTTGTCAATTATATGAGATTCTTCTTTCGCTCCATGTGGTTTCTCTTCTATTTTCTCAGACTGCTCTGTATGTTCTTTAATAAAATCAGTTTCTCCAGATTTAATCGGTGAGATTTGAGCACTAGTTATATCACTATCTTTTTCTTTTTTATCTTTAGATTTGGAAATTTCTTTTGTTTCAGACTCTTTCTTTTCCACTTTTTCAGATAAAAGTGATTCCTCTTTTATTTCATTTTGCTTATCTTGTATTTCGTCGTGATGTTCTGTATGTTCTTCGATTAATTCAATTTTTTCAGATTTGACTGACGTTTCAGCAATTCTTTTACAGCTATCTTCTTGTTCTTCTTCAATCTTAGAAATATCCTTTGCTTTAAAATCTTTTATTTCTATTTTGTCAGAAGATTCTTCTTTCATTTCAATTGGCTTCTTTTCTATTTCTTCATAGTGTTCTGTATGTCCTTTAATTAATTCTGTTTTTCCTGATTTAACTGGTGAAGTTTCGGCAGTACATTTGTCACTACCTTTTTCTTCACCGACAAACTTAGAAATTTCTTTTATTTTCGAGTCGTCCTTTTTAATTTCTTGAGCTACAGAAGATTTCGATGTAATTTCATGTGGTTCCTCTTCTATTTTTCCGATGTGTTCTGTGTGTTTACTTAATTCGGTATCTAAAGGTTTAAATGATGTTTCAATAATGCTTTTATCACTAGCCTTTTCTTCTTCTTCAGACTTGGAAATTTCCTTTGGTTTAGAGTCTTTCTCTTCCTTTTTCTCAGATATATGAGACTCTTCTTTCTCTTCATGTTTTTTCTCTTCTATGGCTTCGGACTGTTCTGAGTGTTCTATCAATTCAATTTTTTCAGATTTAGATGACGAAATTGCAGTAGGCTTTTCTTCTTCAGATTTGGAAATCTCTGGTGTTTCAGAGTCTTTTCTTTCTCTTTTCTCAGATATAAGAGATTCTTCTTTCACTCCATGTGGTTTAGAAGACGAAATTGCAGTAGGCTTTTCTTTTTCAGATTCGGAAATCTCTGGTGTTTTAGAATCTTTTCTTTCTCTTTTTTCAGATATAAGAGACACTTCTTTCACCCCATGTGCTTTTTCTTCTATCGCCTCGTGCTCTTCTGTATGTTCTGAAATAATTTTATCACTATATTTTTCTACGTCAAACTTTGACGTCTTTTCTATTTTAGAGTCTTCATTTTCAATTTGTTGAGACAAAGGAGACTTCTCTTTCACTTCAGTTTTTTCTGATATATCAGATGAAGTTTCAGCGAAACTTTTACCACTATCTTTTTTTTCTTCTTCAAACTTGGAAATCTGTTCTATTTTAGAGTCTTCCTTTTGAATTTGTTGCGGTTTCTCTTCTATTTCTCCACCTTTTTTTACTGCCTCAGATTTGCAAACCTCCTCTGTTTCAGATTCTTTCTCTTTAATCTGTTCAGAAAGTTTATCTTTCTCGTACTGCTGTGTATGTTTTTCAGCTAATTCAGTTTCCCCAGAATTGAATGAAGAAATTTCAGTAGTACTTTTATCACTGCTTTCTTTTTCTTCACCAAATTTATGAATTTCTTCTATTTTAGAATCTTCCATTATACCTTTCTCTAGTATAGAGGGAATCTCTTTCATTTCATCTTTAGTGACATCACTTTGTTCAGCTTGCTTTTTAATTTGTTGAGTTATAGAAATGTTTTCCTCTATTTCATGCGGTTTCATTTCCCCTTCTGTTCCTTCTAGATCATGTTGTTTAATTAATTCAGTTTCTGCGGATATAAATGACTGGGTTTCAATTATACTTTTATCAATATCTTTTATTTGTTGCTCAAACTTGACAACTTCTTCTGGTTTTATGTCTTCCTTTTTCATTTGTTCAGATATAGGAAGCTTATCTTTTGTTTCATCTAATTTCTCATCTATTTGTTGATGCTGTTTTGTATGTTCTTTACTCAATTCAGTTAGATTTGATTTAGTTTGAATAATACTTTTATCACTACCCTCTTCTGTTTTTTCGTCCTTGGAAACCTCTTCTTTGTTAGAATCTTTCTGGTCAATTTGTTCAGATACAAAAGATTTCTCATTAAGTTCTTGTGGTTTTTGTTCAATATCCTCGTACTGTTCTTTATCTTCTTTAGTAAATTCGGTTTCTCCGGATATACCTGACGAAATTTCAGTGGTACTTTTGACGCTATCTTTTTTTTCTTCTTCGAACTTCGAAATCTTTTTTATCGTAGACTCTTCCTTTTCTATTTGTTGAGCTTTAGAAGACATCTCTTTTATCTCGTGTGGTTTTTCTTCGTACTGTTTATGTTCTACTTCGTGCTGCTTTGTATGTTCTTTTACCATGCTTTTGTCACTATTCTCTTCTACTTCTTCGGACTTGGAGATTTCCTCTGTTCTAAAATATTTCTTTCCCATTTTTTCAAATATAAGAGGTTCCTCCTTTATTTCATGTTTCTCTTCTATTTTTCCGTCATGTCCTAGGAGTTCTTTACTTAATTCTGTATCTCCAGATTTAACTGACGAGGTTTCGGTAATACTTTTATCACTAGTCTTTTCTTCTTCCTCAGACGAGGAAGTCTCCTTTAATTTAGAGACTTTCTTTTCCATTTTTTTAAATATAAGAGGTTCCTCTTTCATTTCACGTTGTTTTTCTTCTATTTCTGTGTGATGTTTTGTTTGTTCTTTACTTAATTCAATATCCCCAGATTTAAATGATGAAGCTTCAGTAATTCTTTTATCACTAACTTTTTCTTCTTCCTCGGACTTGGAAATTTCCTTTGCTTTAGAGTCTTCCTTTTCTACGTTTTCAGATGCATGAGGTTCCTCTTTCATTTCATGTTGTTTATCTTCTATTTCTTTGGACTGTTCTTTTTCAAAGTCTTCCTTTTTAATCTGTTCAGGCTTGACAGATTCCTCTTTAACTTCTTGCGGTTTCTCTTCTACTTTCTCGTGCTGTTCTTTATGTTCTGTTTCTCCGGATATACCCGAAGAAGTAGTACTTTTCTCACTATCTTTTTTTTCTTCGTCGACTTTGGAAATCTCTTTTAGTGTAGACCCTTCTTTTTCAATTTGTAAAGATACAGAAGACTTATCTTTCATTTCATGTGATTTTTCTTTCTGCTGTTTCTCTTCTACTTCTTCGTGCTGTTTGGTTTGTTCTTTAGTTAATTCAGTTGTTCCAAGCTTATATGATGATGAGTGATGATCAGTACTACTTTTATCACTAGCTTTTTCCTCTTCTAAGGACTTGCAAACCTCTTCTGTTCCAGTGTCTTTCTTTTTAATTTGTTCAGGTTCAGATTTCTCTTTAATTTCATGTTCTATTACTTTATCCTGTTCTATATCACCTTTAGTCAATTCTACATGTTCGGATTTAACTGATGAACTGTCAATAATATTTTTGTCACTATCTTTCTTTTCTTCTTCAAATTTTAAAATGTCTTCCTTTTTAGAGTCTTCTTTTAATTGTATTTCTTCATGAGGTTGGTCTAATTTCTTTATGTCTTCACTAGTTTCTTCTGTTTTGGTGATTATTTCTTGTTCTGTCCCTAATACTTGCTTTATATCCTTTGCAGCAGCTTCAGTCTTCACAATATCGTGGGTAAGTTGTGATTCTCCTTCCTTACTCTGTATTTCTTTGTCTTTCGTAACACTTTGTTTTTGGGACTTATCAACGTCTAAATCAGTCGTCTTTACATCAATTTCTTGATCCTTTTCCTCTAAAAGTTCTTTCGGTTTTGTCTCCATAACTTCCTTATCTGCTTTTTCATATATTTCTTTTGCTGGGCATTCTACTGTTTCCTTTTCCTCGCCTTTGGATTCGCGCATTTCATCCTCATTACTTTTTACGTTCTCTACTATAGCATCATTGATTTTTATTTCAGTCTTACTTTCATGAGCGTATTCGTAATCAACTTCTTCATGCACAGGTAAATCGGCAACTTCATCTGGTGTTTTAACGATGTCTCTTATGTGGCTTTGTTTGTCAAGCCGTATTCCTACTACTCCTGGTGTCTTAGGAACACTATCAAAAGTTTTCGCGGGTAATTGTATAATTGGAAGGCCTTTTTCCTTCGTTTCCTCTCTAACATATTTTTCTTCGATAGGATAACCGTTGTCTTCCTTTATCTCATCTAGTGGTATTCTTTCGTCTTCAGGCAAAGTAGGAGCAGTAGTCGTGTCTCCAGATTTAATATTGGCAGACATTTTTTCATCTGGATGAGACTCCGCAATATCCTTAACTTCAGCTTCCTTGTCAGACTTCTTTTCACTTGAAAGAATTTCCACTTTCTCCTCTTGACTAGTTATTACAGCGTCTTTAGTGACTGCATCTACACTTTCCTTGGTTTTAACAACAGTTTTTGCCTCTTTTATACTTTGCTGATTTTGTTCATTGTCCTCGATTATTAAGCCTTTTTGCTTTTCTGATTCCTCGTTATCTTTGGTTAGTTTTTGGAACTCAATTTCTTTTTTCTCCTTTTCATCCAAGAAATCGGTCTCTTCCCTTTCTATTATAAGGTACTCTTCCTTTTCGCTTTTGTCTTCATCTATGGAAATACTTTTGACCTTCCTCATATTTTCGTTTCCATTTATGTGCGCCTCACCTTTTCTGAACACTGCCTCAATCTCTTTTATAGCTTCCTGTTCTTCTTGTAAATCCGCGAGTTCCTGGGCTTTCAATTGCTGGATCTGTTCTGAACTTAAATTTGAAATATCTTTTTTTAAGCTGTCTTGATCCGCAGTTGGTGTACTAACAGTGCTGGAATCTGTTGTACCGTCTTTTTCTAATTTCGCTTTCTGTCTGTCTGAAATTCTGTCAACTTTCTGTAAACCATTCGTCATTCGTTTGGCGGGACTTATAGGAGTTTTCGGTAAGGTTTTCGGCTTCTTAGCTATAGTTTTCTTTTCTAACTTTGCTCTAGGTTCAGCAGCTGATTTTAGTGATTTTGCTTTGTTCTCAATTACTTTCCTGTTGTTGGCATCTTTGGTACTCTTAGCTGGTGTACTTGTAATAGTTTTCTTTGGTCCTTCCTGATCTATCGATTTTTTGGGAGTGGTAGGTGAATCAGTTTTTTCAACGGACTTTTTTCGTTGTTGCAAGTCATTCTTTATTTTAAATTTTTTAGTCTTCATTTTAAGTTTTTCATTATTCTCAGTAATAATCTTGTTTTCCTCTATCTTCTTGTTTCTTGCACGTTCGCTTTCTAAAGAGTCAGACTTTTTTACATTTCTTTCCTTGATTTCACCACCGAACGCATTGATGTTGTTATCGACAACCAATTTTTCTTTTCTCTCTGCAGGTTTGTCTTTTAAGATGACTTTTTCCGTGGTATCGTGCTTAGCAGATTTTTTTGCTACAAACTTAGAAAATAACGATTTTTCTGAACACACAGGCTGCTTAACAAATTCTATGTTTTTCAATCTTTCGAGACCTTCAAAAATTTTTTGCTGGGGACTACTTCCAGGATACAAAATTCTTGTTATTGTATCGCTGATGTTGGCCGGTTGCCAAATTAAAAGAACAGCTATAGAAATTAGATTTTGTACGGGAAAACTAAATTTTGTTGTTTGCTGTTTACTGAACAGTTTTTGATCACATTGGTTCCATCTTTGGATAAATTCTTTAACTTCTTTTGAATCTTTGGCAGGATTAAGGACATACATGTTCAAAGTGCCGTGGCCCACTTTGTGATATAAATTAATTGGTTCTGGGTCTCTATAACAGGTCTGAGGGTTCAGGTTCAAGTGGTGCAGGTTCGATATAATCTCCTGACCCTCGTTTAGGAGATCGATTAGCAAGGGATCCCTATCTTTATCTCCATCGGGGCTTAATATAGTCTTTCTGTCCTAAAAAAGAGAAACGAGATATAGGTATGTATGTATGTAGGTATGTGGTACCTAGTTGAAAACAGTTTCTTTAACTCTCACATTTTAACTAACATTTTATTATTATTGTAATCGTAGAATACGCTGGTAAAATATTGTATGCTAATTTCGAGACATCTTGAATAATTTACCTGGATATTACAGAAGAAATGTCCTAGATGAGGGTACACGGCATCTTTTCTTTTTCTCCTTAAAATGGAGCTAATCCCTCCTATGTTGCTATTATTCAGTCTTGTCATTAGTACAGCATCTAATCTATCTAAATGTCTTACGAAGTCCCAGAAACAGGCTTTTCTAGAGAATCCACCATCTAAGAGCATATTGAATCCATTGACTCCAAAAAGGGCGGCATCTCCTACAAAAAGATGTTAGTTATGTTAATATCGCATAAACATGACTGATAACTACTACCAGATGTATTTTTAAATGACAAGAGAAAAGTTGGAACCATCAAAGTTATATAAGTTACATAGCAGTCGTCAATGGTTGATCAGTTTCTGGGTTACTTGCCACGTCATCGGTTTAGATTCCTTGATGTTTAAAAACATATATCGCTCTCTTCTTCAGAAGAAATTCCGAAACTGGAAAATAAATCTTCTCAGCTCACCGGAGAGTTGGAAGATCTCAGATTTTCTCTTCTCAAGAGAAAACCGAATAGTATCCTAGGACGTAGCGTTCACAAAAAGCTAAGCCACACGTATAGGTATTTAAATGTTGGATCCCACTACCAACACCAACGTTAGCTATGGAGATCTGCCTCTCTCAGATATTTATCTAAAGGCAATTATGCTTCGCTTCAAGAACGTTGATTTTAAACCAGATGTAGGCAGATAACAGGGAAAACTATTAGAATCTACACAGACAATAGATAATCATTACTGACCTTGCGTAATCGGAAGATAATGTCCGGGTCAGTATGGGAATGCCATCAAGCGTTAGTTAGCTACAAACAGCATATTTGTATGCTGAATTAAACGAAACAGCCAGCATAATGGCAATAATGAAGCTGATAAGTAAGCTACGAGAGCATCAGGTCTTAATATCTTTAGACCTAATCCCTCCAGTGGGCGCTTTGATTGAGGAAGACACCCAAAGAGAGTTTAGAAGACGGTGGGATGAAACAAACAACTGTCGATTTGCTAAGGAGTTCTTGAGACACCCTTGCAAAGACACAGCCAAATAGTACCTGGCTATATCCAGGGTAAGCCTTCACTTGGCAAGGGGCATTAAAACCGGACACTGTTGATTAAGGAAACATCTCCACAATATGAGGAAGTGCGAAGCATCTCTTTGTAGAGTTTGTGAACAGGAAGACATATAGTTTCCATGTACTCTGTGAGTGCACTGGTGTCAGATCAACAAGAGAATCCATGTTAGGAGAACGATGGGCTTCATTGGCTACATTAGAGAGATCCCCCTGAGCAACGTCATCACCTTTTTCCTTTAATAGGCTCAGGGGAGCTGATCTCTCGCAGGGAAGAAGCACAAGAGGCCCAATGGGACTTATGTGCTGTATCTGTACTGCTGAGTTACCCTCCAATTAGATCCCTCATTCCATCCAGTAACAAGATATCAGAACCACTTTACTTATTTTCCCTATATAGAAGAATATTCAGATAAAATGGGCCACATTTTAAGGAAGCACAATATTAATATCATCCATAACAACCCTAGGAAGATAAAATAAACTTAAATACGTAATATTAAAATTCTAGTAAGAGACAGACTGTACAGGAAGTCAATAGGAACCCAGATCGCAATCAATTCCAACTGATTTGATGGCGTAGAATTACCTAAAATTTGGAATTGACTTATACGTAAAAATCCCCAGGAACTGACAGTCGCGGGCTAAATCAGACATCGGATTGACACGGATCAACACATTAAAGATAAGTACTGGTGTGATGACTTAATTTTCAGTTTCTTTTGAGAAAGAGAGCGCTATGTTTCTCGAAACGTCAAGAATTGTTCAACCATGAAGAAATTAGTTTTTTTGTCAATAAGAAGCTTAATAGCTCCACATAAATTTGAATTTGATTGGGATTTTTTCAAAGTAATCCACCCAAGTGGAGAAGAACTATAAATCCTAGTGAAAACTACTACTTTAATATACTCTTTTCCTCGGGGTTTGTATAACATATTTTTTATAAAATTTGTCACACAGATTACCCAATTAAATAAAAAATATTACATATTTTACTTTATTTATTAATCCCTCGTATTGAGGGAGAGTTGTCAAATAATAGAAATTGTTTAATAACATTGTTAAAAGAGTGGTTATAGAAACTGTTTCTTGGCAAATCCCATCCCATCATCCCAAAGAATATCAGTTTCTGATTTGCAATGTTGTATCCAGTTAGATATTTACATTCTTACCTTGCCCTCCAGGAAAAACATAGAGCGTCGGTCGGGAGAATCTTATATTTCCTACCACGTCTGAACACTGTAAAAGGTTTTCTAAAGACATTGGAATTAGAAATTGAGAAACATAATTGATAAATCCTGTGATAGACGGAGATCCACAAGTAAGCACGTCTGTGGGATTGACACGCACATTACAGCCTTTGGTAAACGATTCTTTGGGCAATTTACACCAGTCGCCTTCTGGGGAGCAATGGAGATCCAGAGATATTCCATTTTCGTAGGCATGTATCACTCGCTGCGTTTCTATTTCTAGAAATGCCTCTGCAAAATCCGCATAGGAAAATGTGCCGTCCTGCAACGAAATGTTTATATAGTTTGTTCCACATTGAGCAACAGTATGATGGTAAATTTGTTTACAAAGAAACAAAGAAATTTTGAAAATATAAAAATTAAACAGACTGTTTTATTGAAAATTATTTTTAACAGTACATCAACGCATTCTATAATACAGTATGTTTTTACTTTTTTCTCTCGTTCAGCCACTTCCAAAGTAACATAAAACAGCAACATTAATCGCGAATGATAAGCAAGAAATGCAAACTATTAAACTATGTGAAGTTCCGTTCTGTTTGAAAGCTTTCTTTGTTCGGGGATTGCCATTCAATACGTTTGATCAATAGTTTCAAAACAGCGCGTGCTTGATCATTGTATGCACTATTGGAATATGCATGTTGACTTTACACCTGATAAGATATGTCAGCAGCTAGATACCGACGTATCTAGTTTAAAACGCGTTGCACAATAAAAAACGACACACATGAAAGTTATACCTGTAGGGCCCAAGATCCATTAGCAGCAAATGTATATCCGGCGTGGATAATGTGACGATGTCGAGTGAAGCTGCTTAGTAAATTCCTCATACATTGTACTAGCGTACTTATAACAGGATGGATTAATATTTCCGTAACTAGATTCTCGGAGGCGAACTGAATCAGTCGCTCGCCTATAAAAAAACGTAAAATGTATTAATAAATTAAAATGCAAAGGCTCCAGACAAATATTTCAATTGTTAATCCGTTTTTACTCTTCCCTTTTCAGCCACTCCTAAAATAACATAAAACAGCAACATTAAAGGGCGAATGATACGCACGAAATGCATATTACATATATACTTTGCATATTAAATTCACCTTTTTGGAGTTTCAACATTTTTGTTTCGAAAATTATTTAAAACAGTCGATCAAATCTTTGTCAAATTTTAAGAGGGGGTGTTTCCTTTAAAAGGGGGAGGGTCAATTAGGCCGGTTTTCAGTCCCCTTTATTTTTTACCAAAAAAAAATAATAAAATATTTTTTATTATTTATATGCAATAACTAATCGATTCTACCCCAAACAGGATCTTCCTCCTCCTTCCTAGTCGGTATCAATCTGCTAACAGTCGGATCAAAAATATTTGACAGAGTTATAGGCAAATGTTAAGCAAAGACTCCTATATTAGCTAATATCGATATTTTATACAGGGCATTTCTTATAATACGATCATTTTTAGAAAGTTTAAACTTGATTTTCTAAAATTTTTCAAATGGAACACCCTGTATTTTATTGTTGTATTTTATTCACATATCGGTCCACTTCAACTTTTATTAAGCATGTTCTATATCTAAAATTGCTAGTTTTTAAAGTATAGCAACATTTCTGAAAAAACTTAATTTTTATTAGTTTATAGAATACCACAAATAAATATTAACTAATAAAATTAACTCAAAATGGAATGATAAATTATGAACTGACGAGTTCACACAATGTGACAGTTTTTTCCAAAGCCATTTCGTGCGACCGAAAATAATAAAAATTAGGTTTTTCCAGAAATGTTGCTATATCTTAAAAACTAACAACTTTAGGTGTAGAACATACTTAATAAAAGTTGAAGTGGACTGATATGTGAATAAAATAGAACATTAAAATACAGGGTGTTCCATTTGAAAAATTTTTAGAAAATCAAGTTTGAACTTTCTTAAAATGATCGTATTATAAAAAATGCCCTGTATATCTCTATATTAGCTAATATAGGAGTCTATCGAATATTTTTGCTCCAAGTGTTAGTAGTTGAAAGTTAATCAACTTCTTGGAGGTCATGTTTTTTCCAAAATTTGAAGAATTTTCTACATAACTTGGCAACCCCGGACTAAAATGTTAAACTATTTATCTTGCCATATATAGAATTTTCTCAGAAATCCATATGTTTAAAAATATACAGGGTGTTCCATTTAAAACATGTAATATTTGGCGTGTCCCGTTTTTACTCATCGCCCTGTGTGTTTCAAATTAATTTTGTCCTTTAGGTTTTTTGATTCTGTACAACTTTTATATAAACTTTTTTTATGTATTATGAATAACAAGGGAGTTATTTTACTTTCTCATACTAATGGCCCACCCTGTATAATGTTTTAATTTTCAAAATTAAAGTAACTAAATAAAAATTTCCAATATTTTTTAAGAGAATTTTTCTACTTTTCTTCAAATTTCTAGGGGGGGGAGCAGCTAAATTCAAGAAGGGCATCAAATCTGATTTTTCACAGTTCATATAGATTTTATTTCCGTTTGCCCCTTCAATAATATTCAACAAAAGGACTTCAATATGATTAATTGTACCATAACCCTACTTGTATCCAAAATTAGTCATCTATAAATAACACAGGTTACATATCATTAATCATTTTATTAAACAAAACCGGGCTCAACGAGCCACCCTGAGGTACAACGTAATTATTTACCAAAAATTTATATTTTATGACTGTCCTGAAAATATATCTTTAATAAATTCAAAACATCCCTAATTTTAACTTTATACCGATGACAAATATAATAATATTTGTCAAATAATTCACATAGAGCGTAAAACATTTTTCAAACTATTTCTCAAATTGGTTCCGTAAAGCAACGGCCTGTAATTAGTCATGGAGGAAGTACCTACCTCCTTTTTTGTAAACAAGTATTATTTTCGATATTCTTAAACATTCAGAGAATGAGAATGACATTATTCATGAGGTAAGAAAAGACCGTTCAATAAATTCAAAACATGCTTTGTTAATGACATCGGATAACACTGCTATGATAGACATCATAATATCACGCAGCAAAACAGTGACGGAGACATTGGGAGGTACACTAAAAGCAAAAAGTTTCTACGCCACTATTTGTTTTAAAATTAGATAAGTGCATTTCATTTTTAACATTATTTCTAGGAAAAAAGGCGTCTTCCACTTTATTTGAAACATTTGAAACAACCAAAACTGTTCATTTAAAAAAATGCATGTTCGAAATATAAGTATATATAGAGCGTAACCAACCGAGTCCGAAACAAATTGTTGCTGTAGAAATTTGTAAATGTCTTAACTAAGAAACAAGAAAAAAAAAATTATAACTTCTACTTCAATGTTTTTTGGTCTTTTAATGCTTACACCGCATTTAACATTGCATTTCAGACAAGAAATTCCCATTCATATTTTTGTAACGGGAATGGTTTTACCATAATCGTCAGTTAGATCACGTCGTCGGCTTGAAATAGCACAGGTGATTCGACGCAGCAGACAATGAATGGCTTTGGAGATATTTTAAATGTATATAATTATATCATTTTTTTGGCACTGTTGTTAAGTTTTTGAGGAAAACAAAAAATCAGAATCAGAAATATATCTCCCTACCCTATATAAAGCATTCAAATTTTACAGAACGTACTTTTATTAGATCAATACTTACCATGTCTTGCCTCTTCACCCTCCAGAGCTTGCTCTGATATCAATTCAAGTTCCTTTTCTAAATCCACAAGGCATTGGTTTACGTTCCAGGAAAGAAGCCCTGCAAGAATTTCGTATTAACGTATCAAGCCAGTGTATGCATTTCATCAGAGATAATCATGAACAGCAAGTTTAACTAGTTCGTTATTTAGGCCAGGAAAAAGAGCTGGGAAATGGTCATTTCGCGACTTTTTGTTTTGGCAATTTATCACTATAGATGCTAAATTTATGTACAATAACATATTAGTTTCCACAATCATAAAAATGTGGGGAAGATTGTTTACAGGGTGGTTAATTGTATAATTTTTACGTAAATTCACGTTTTTCGCGTATAACTTTTTTCCGTTCATTTCCACGAGAAAACAGTTAAGTACTTTTTTTCGTCTTCAAAAGACCTACAAAACTAGCCCTCGAGCGTTATTATTACCACAACGTTTTGGCATCGCATCCTCTCATTCCTTTAAGACAGTCTAATAACTCACACGAAATCTGGAATCGGTAAGTTGAATAGTTTACAAGTTATGGCATTATAAACAAATTAAATAATTATTAGTCTGGACGATCTCGAGCATTTTCCACAATTGCACTGATTCTTTTCATGGTAAAATTTTCATGGTCATTGGTAAAAATTATACAATTAACCACCCTGTAAACAATCTTCACCCCATTTTTATGACTGTGGAAACAAATATGTCATTGTACATAATATTTAGCATCTATAGTGATAAATTCAGCTTGCTGAAACAAAAAGTCGCGTCCAACTCTATATTTCCTGGCCTATATATCGCGACTTTCTTTACAACAACTTTTGTACAATCCTTGAAACTGTTCGATACTACATGTCTTTAAAAAAGTGCTTAATTTGAAAATGGCATAATTAAAGTTCCATTATTGTCACACAAAGAATCTGGGATTTGACTTACTTTTTTATAATACCCTGTGTAATTAGAGAGATACAGAGTATTTTAATCATTAAACTCAGGATTTTGCCACACAAAAGGTGTGACGATTTGTATCAGAAGTAGGATATTAGATTAATTTTTGCAAATTGGATTTTCTCAGGCTGAAATATATTAACCTGTATAGTGCACGAGGAAACGTTGAGATAAAGAAATTATATTTGGAAAAAAGCGGAGATTCCATAATTTTCGCTTCATCGTTGTAATTGTCATTACCAAAGGAAGCCCATTTTAGTGAAAAATTATGGAAAGTTTCGCAATTTCATCCTCATAATTGTAATTATAATTGTAAAAAAATCTCAGAGCAGCATACATTTAAAGAATTCCAAATATTTGTGAAAATTATAGAATTTTTTTTCATTTCTGATAACCTGTACAATTTTGGACAATATGGATTTTCGTACACGTTACAGATATATACTTACTCCAAAAATTAAAATAGCAGCATAGAATTCTGCCAAATTTTTTAACACATACCAGTTAAAATAAAAAAAACATTGCTGCTAAAGCTCAGTCTCCAATACAGAGGTTTGTATTTTTTGATTGGCACCTTATTTTAGTGTATTAGCAAAAGTTAAAAGCTACTATAATCAAGTGGATGTGAGATCTGGTAAATTAGGAGGCCACTCTATAAACACTCTCCCCCTAATATATCAGTTGGTAAAACGAGGGGTACTATCTTCTGGAAGAAGATCTATAAATCTGTAACCTTCATTCGAGAATCAAATGCGAGTGCTAAAATCAGCTCGTTTGGAATTAATTTCGCCGCTAGAGGTATTAGTGTTAATTAAAAAAAATGAAGGATATTTTTTTTTGGTTAGTTATGGTTGTGCTTCCATCATCAAGTGTAAACTTTTTCTGTCCAATATCCAGTGTCTATTTATTATTGTCTCAATCATGCAAAAAGCTGACTCGTCTGAAAAAAATGGACGATCGATATCATCTTTACGAATGCGTGCACCAGGGGAACCTTGAATGGTTGCAACTTTGTTGGCGTGTCACACTAGGAACTGCAGATTTTCCAATATTTACAGTTCTGGCAATTTGCCTAAGGCCTGAATGAGAGTTTTCTTGAATTATTAATAGTAAGTCGAGTTGAACAATCTCTTGTGTTCGTTGGCCAATTTTAGGGAAACCACTAACATACCCCAACAAATTTAATTATGCTTCTTATCAGCTAAGTATGTGTTGATTAATAAGAACAAGACAATTATTATTATTATTATTATTATTACTGACGAGCTTTGATTTAGAACCTTTTTATAAATTAACTAATTTAAAATGCATTTTTTAGAAAATATACAGGATGTATTAAAACAAAATGTACATTCATGGGCTTGTAGAACATGAAAAAATATCCTTAATATGGGTTTGTTGTCTTTTGTTTTCTAGATGCCTGGGCGTCAAATATGGTATTTATAAACAAAATTTTGACGGTACTTTTTTCATTGAACAATCTATTGTAGTGAAATTTATTACATTCAAGTATTTGAAAATGTTATATGCTGAGCCCTGTGTCGGTTAAATGGACTAGAAACAATCTGCACACATAAGGAGCATCGGCTTCTTGCACCTGCGTAAATTATGTAAACAAAACTTGACAGTGTTTAGGTAGAAATTATAATAAATTACAAATTCATATTGTGGTAGTCTAATCGTAATTGAATGCACCTTTATGTATTTTTTGTTAACATTAACAAATTTGTGAAAACACAACTTATTTATTTATTTGCTCGAAAAAATCCCGAAGAGAAAGACATTTCTCGCTTTCTGTCAACTTTGTACTGCGAAGAAAAAAGAGATTCAACGTAGTTCGTCTACTGTGGATGCAACAGAATGCAAGCTTAGTCCTCAGAAAATGAAAAATATAACTTCTTGATATAAATAGATATTTTTGGGAAATATTTTAATTTTCATTTTTTATAAACGCATATATCCTATATATGTTAAATTTTCTTGCATCTATAATAAAAGTATAATAGTTTTTTTACACCATAAAGGAGGTAAGTATTATTTACCAGGCGGGGACGATTTTGCGCCTGAGCAGAGCGAGGGCTGACAATAGAATCCGAGACTGGTAAATTATACTTAACTGCTGCGTGGTGTATAACATTTTATCTGGTTCCACAGTTTTTTATGGTTCATGAAATAAAGATTAGGTTTTATTTTTTGACATTTCTTAATCAATTAATTGTGACATTATTCGAAATCTTGCAAAGCCGCCTTGGTTGTTTGGATTTTGTCGTTTCTAAGGTGTTTATAAACAAAGCTGCATAAAAATTGCAATTTTGCTGGTTTTGAATTATTATTTCTAAATGAGTGATTTTCAAATAGAAAGTGCTGTGCAGTGCCTGCGAATTTTTATTGCCCGAGAAGTCGAAAGAATGATGCCAGAACAAAAATACTAGTGTTTCTCAAATATCACTGCTAGCATATTTCATGGAGAAGTCAAAAACTTTAGTCACCGGTGAGTTTGTGGCGTGAATACTCAATGATTAAGTCGATTATTTTCATAGAAGAGAACGTGGATATATCAAAACACCTCAAGCTGAGAGCATTCTTGAAATGTAAGAATAACGGCTATACACCTAAAAAGTCGAACGTTTTTACAAGAGACAAGTCAACGATTTTCTCGATCAGGCACCCGATAACACATATTTGCTAATGAAGGTAGTGACGGTCTTAGGCATTGCAGGAGCATTCCGTTCTGATGAGTTGTGCAAACTTACTTTGGATGACGTCAATTTCAAAAATTTCGGTGACATTATTGTAGTTAAAATTCCAGATTCTAAAAATGGTATGTCACGTACGTTTACAATTACTTCTCGTCTGGGTTCTGTTTCTTACCTAGAAATTCGAAAGAAATATATCAAAATTAGACTGGAAATTAAAACTGAAATTTCACGCTTTTTTGTGTGCGATCAAGCAGGTAGGTGTTACAATCAATCAGTCGGCAAGAATACCCTTTCCATGATTCCTAATAAGATTACACAGTTTTTGAAACTAGAACATCCTGAAACATATACAGGCCATTCATTCCGAAGAACATCGGCAACATTACTGGCTAATACAGGAGTTGATGTATTAGCAATCAAGAGACATGGAGGGTGAAAATCCAGCCACAATAATTGCAGAAAGTCATGTTGCTGACAGTGTAAGTAACAAAAGTTAAATAGCCAACAGGATTCTTTACAATGACATTTCAACTCCAGGTTCTAGTAGTACGTCGCATCATGCATAGTTGATTCAAATTTTTTGTTTTTTGGCGATCAAATTAAGTAGCAGTAAAATATTGTAATATCAACATAGGTGAAGATATGGGCAATCACTAAGTTTTAATTTAGTAAAATTAACTTCACCCTGTATGGCATTAAGATCGATGATATTTTTAAGTGTAGATTGCAGTTACGAACAATAACTGCAACTTTAATTTTTTTCGGTTCGGGAAAAATAATCAAAATAATTTTTTCTTAAGAGGTAAATAAAACACAAACATAACTTATTAAAATGATTTAATATAGTATTATATCCAATAAAAACAAAGTCACTTTACACACAGAGTAAAGTACGAATAAAAAATATACACAAATGAAGTTTCGGCGTAAGTGAATAGATTCCCAAACCAAGGAAACAGTTATTAAATATTAAATTGACAAAATCTCAAAAACTTCAAAAATTATCCAAGAATATACCTTAATTAAATCGAAAGATCGTCAAATTCATTCATTCTCAAAAACTTAACAGTCCTCAACATGATGACGATCTACAACTTTCTATTTTCCATCATCAAGTTAAACTGAGCGGCATGTAAATTATATATGTATAAATTTTTTTCTATTTTGTTCCTTTACCGAGATAGGAACTGTATAAAGAATGGAATCTATGGCCAGTCTCCTCTTCAGTCTAATGACTCGGTAATGCAGCAGATATATCTCGGCCTGCCTTCTTTAAACTAAAAATAATCTTAGAATCTCATTCGAGGGGAGGAAACACATATGACATGGACTTCTACTGCTGAATCTGGCTTATGTCTCCCAGTTGGTATTTTATTCTTGGTTCAAGACACAACCAATACATATACGTTGGTGCGTAAAGGCTTTAGGTATACCGGTATATTTATGTACAACGTATCCACTGATTACTGTCCGTTATTTTATTTTTTTTTTTTTTGGGCGGAGGAGGGAATCATAGACAAATTCAGATTTCTAAACAGTCTCTAATAAGAAAATGTAGATTATTTGAGGACCGAATACCTAAACACAGTTCCATTATTTAGCAATAACGTTTTTAACTGTGTTTTTCAATAATTCAAATTAATTATTTCCGAAATCAGCGCCTTCGTAAGTTATTTTTCTTTAAATACCCCCAAAAATAAAAATCCTTAATGTTGTAACTGATGTAGGATGAAAGAATTTAATGGCAAGGGCAAAATCATGCTGAAAATAAGTATTTCAGGGAAATTCCGTTAGGTGATACAACAAACTGTTTGCCCTTACCAAAGGGCCAGCTTCTTCTATTCTAGTTAGTAATAATTAAAGAGATATGAAAGTAATTCTTGCTTTAACTATGTTGGAGTCCTGATTTAACTGTTGGGTTTTTTTTTTATCGCAAGTCTATTTAAAACACAAGTTTTAAAGGTTTTAGTTTAGAAAATAATAGTATTTCCAACGTTTCACTTAATGAGATACAAAATTACAATATTAGAAATAATTAAAAAAAATTAAAACTATATTTTGGTCTGATAACGTTTGAAATTTTTTTTAGTTGTTTTGAATAAAACCACTTCAGCTATTTCACATTTTCTTATTTCCTGCACACCTTGCATATCAAATTAAAAAATAATCCATTTTTTATTAGAAAATAATGGTTCCTTGCGACTGGTTCAAATGCTGCTGCTTTAATTTTTTTCGAGCACTTTGAAATTTGTCTCACTATCACGACAAGGTTCTCGAAATAAATGACAAAATGCTACTGCATATTTTTGGAACTTTTAATTAATTTTGAACACCCAGTATATCGAAAATCAAAGCCTTTCCGGAGGTATGTCTATAGGAACTTTTTTTTGTTAATTTACAATGTACAATTCATCATTAAAATTTCACTTAGTACTTTAGTTACAGCTTGTATAAAATATTTATATTTCCCCGAAAATAACATTCAAATCGGCATCAAAAAATAAATTCGGAATTTGTGATACATTTTCCTTTATAATTTCACCAAGTTCAAACATTTTTACACCCCTATTTGAAGAATAAAGTTCTCTTTAATTGGGGAAGTGCCACTTGAGATTTTCATGTAGATGGCGCTGATGGCTGAGGGAGTGATTCGACAACTATCCTGCTTACGCTACAATGTGTCCTTCCAACAAAAATCGACCCGTCTCGGACGATTTTAGTATTTCCAAATACATACATCGAGAATGCTGACGGATTTTTTTTTTAATTGGCCCAATGCACACAGGCATTTCAAATTGGAAATAGTAACATTATAGCTTTATCGGAGACCGCCACAAGGGAAATAATTATATAAGGGCAAAATTTCATAATAAAAAAAATATTCGGATTTCGATTTCGTCATAATATGAACAAATTTCTTTGATGTTTTTTTAATTTATGAATTTTTTTTCAAGTACAAGGCTCTTAGTAAATTTTTGGATTTTGATGGTTGTATTTTTTATGTATATTCAAAAACTCTAAAGTTGACAAAAAGAACGAATAAATCAAATCTTGTTTTCACCTCAAACTAAGACTCAAATGGGAGCATACATATTTTATTCAATAGGGAAAGGGTATTAGAAAAAATACATAAAGAATCAGAAAAACAGGTGACGTACATTTTTTTTAATGTAATATAAACCTCACTTTCCACAGCGATACCTTTGTTTATACTCAAACACTTGACGTTTTATGGCATACGTATATAAATAATTTTTTTCTCAAAACGATTTGAAGAATCACTCCCTTAAATGTTTTAAATTACCTCATTGGGAAACACCCTGTATAACTTTTTAAAAATTTGAATACTAGCAAAATAAACACCGGTTGATATTTTTTATATTTATAAAAAGCGGCAGATTCTCTACATGTTATTGAAATTACTTTGTCACATTTTCCTTAAATAACAAACAAATTAAAATAATCCTCATTTGTATAATTTAAACGATCCCCAGGCATTTTTATTTCAATTTTCGGCAAAAACTATTCAAACGCAACAATGATTTGACAACTAACTTGACAAATGTCATGTTATTTCAGTTGTTTTTGGAGAGTTTCTGGTCATAGCCAATTTGACAACAGGTCTGATACGAGAAAAACTGACCAAAAATAGAAAATTGCAAATATCTCTAAAAGTAGTAATAATGATTACATGGTTTGAAAGGAAATTTCAATCTGCATACGACAGAGTAAAAGAATACAGGGTGTTCCATTTAAGTTAACAAAGTTATAGATGTTTGAAGTTATCAAAATGTAACAGCAAAAATGAAACACCTAGTATTAAATGGTTTAATTTGCTGGTATACCACAATGTAGTGTTACCTACGCCCTTTACAGGTATCAAAAATCCACTTGACATCACGCCCCTGAAAAGAGTTACTAGCATCTCCGCGGACCCTTGCATCCCTCAAATTTTTTCTTTAAAAATTAATATCTCAAAATCTATAACTCCTAGGTATAGGGAATATTTAATAAAGTGACCCTCAAATTTCACGTAGAATACGAAAATGCAATAATATATAGGGTGTCCCATTTAAAATAACGAAGTTGGTGGCGACTTCCGGTATAACCGGAAGCGCTGGAGAATTATAGATATTTTAGTTGTGTTCGTCCTAGGGGCATTGCCATGTTGCCAAATTTTCAAATTTTTCGAAGCAGTACTTTCCTAGATATCTATCGACACCCTGTATTTTATAATGATTTTTCAAAATACACTAGTACATCGAAGTTCTGGGGTTCCCAGCCACGAAATCTCCACGTAACTTCAGTAAATTCAGTGAATTGTTATTTTTACATTTCGTTACGGAAGTTTATATTCAGTGAAAATAAATTAATGTTACTGGAATTTGGAAATAAGTATTTTTTTAACCTTAATTGAAATTTATTGTCTAAAACTAGTTAATAAATCTATTTTACTAAGTTTTGGTGAAAGAATTGTCTTCTTTTTACTTTTATTCTTTCATTGAGCTTTCAGAAATGTTATTTCCTTCTAATCCCAAAAATCGACCAGTATATCTAGGTTGCGCAAATAAAAAAATTTTTAGAGTTTTCTTGAAAAATCGGAAAAAAATCCCATTTGGTGCAAACATTTTAACAGTATATACTTTTGATCCTACAGACAGTATAAAGTTACAGATTCAACTATACTTTTAGATTTAAAGGTACTGGAAATTATTTGGGTAATTCCAAGATGTCTTCCACTTAAACGTTCTAGGCAATCGATTTTATCCTGACCTCGCCATCGAATGACATCTAATAAAAATGATAAAAGGTCATATATGTGCATACGCATAAACATATACAGAAACAATTAATTTTCAATGGTCCTATGTTGTATTTGCTTGTTGAAATTAATTCAGTTCAGTTTTATATTAACAAGGGATGATTATTATCGATCTCGAATATTGCTGAAATACATACCTTTTACAATCCTCTGCAGGACGATGTCCCTATGCTCCTCGCTGTGCGGCTCCCCCACAACAATTAACAAATAGCACCCCGTGAGGGGACTGGGAGGCGGCGGCCCATCCCTTTCGAAGTCTCCATTAATAGTTTCCATTTCTTCCTCCAAATCAACCCTGTAGTTCACAGCCCGCAATTATCAGTAATTAATATATCTTTTTGTGAATTCTGACCCCTCTTGAGGGTCACACTGTTCCCGGCTTCTACACCGGATCCCCGTTAAGTTCACTATTGAGACCGTACGTAATTGCGCTATGCAGTAGTCGGGGCGGCTCAGACCCCCCACTTTCCCATGGTGGCTCACGCGCTCACCCGATCCTCCTCGGGGTGGGAAAACTCCGGATTTGGAACACCATTTCCACAGCCGACGCGAGACATTGATTTTAAGGCCCGGTCTCAGTAGGCGCGATTGTCGCTGGACTTTCTGCCACAATCCTATTTCCGACGTCGAAATAATATTGTAATGCCGCGTAAATGTTGAGCCGTAAATTGAACATTGTCTTTTTCGATGTGTCCAGAGGCGCGCCCGCTGGGGGCGGGGGGGTCGTTGCTCCGAACTTCCAGGCCTATAATTAATTATAAAATGAACTGATGAAACGGTAGCGCGTTGCTTCTGTAGGTCTGACAGAGCAATGGTTTGTTACGAGGGGTGTTCCAATTTAAGTTATAATTTTATAATTTGTTAATTACACCTGACACAAAAAAAAACTCGAAAGCGTATAGACCGATCGAAATAACTCATTTAGATGGGAAAAAAAGAAAACTGTTACCTGGATAAAAAATAAATAAATGCGTGAGCAAGTGTGCCGGAGGGTTGATCTGGGGGGTTGAAAAGTTGTGGAAAATTGTATCATTGGGATTTCTGGCGAAAGTTGACATCAAACAAAAAAGTATCCAATACAAAAGTTGTAGATCATACAAAAATCTACAACTTATGTAGAAATCACTTTTTAAGATAACCCCAAAATTTCCGAGAAAAATGTGGAAAACAGGCTTTTTTCTGATTTTTCGTTTTTTATTTCTCATTTCCGCAAAAATAATTTAATTTTGACGAAACTTGGTGAAAGTATACCTTTCTGTGTCTTAAATAACCACAAATTTTTTTAGATAAAAAAAATCTTTTTTTTCGTTTTGACATACTTTTTGGTGAAATAAAAAAATTTGTAATCACAGTTCAAAAACATGCTCAAAATGCAAAAAAAAAATAAAAAATTACTTGCAACAATGAATTTTTGAGTAATTGTTTAAATTAAAAAACATTCAAAAACTCATTACACTATTCAATTCTACGGAAAAAATAAAAAAAAAACTGTGTCTCATTGTTTGACACAAAACTGTATTTTTGTACAGTATTGCTATAAACATCTTTTTATTTTTTCTCTGGCTTTATTTGAAAACGACTTTTAAAATAAATTGCATATTTACAATGCCACTTTTTTCGCTCTATCCAATGGCGTCAACATTTTTACAATCCGACGTTTCGTTCTGGAGGGCCCATTATCAGATGTATTTTTTTTAATATGTCGCTGCAATTTTTATGACAATTCTAAAGTATCTTTTAATTCTGAATTAGATGATATTACTAATGTAATCGCTTAAAAATGTTTTTAGCTATCATTTAACAGCATAAAAGTCAATACCGCACAAAATATCCAACAATTTTTTTTACTACTATTAGCAATACTAATTAGAAATAATAAAATATTTCATAAATTCCTATTATTTTTTTATTAGGTACAACTTTTTAAATTATTGATTAAAAAATCGACTTTCAGATATTATGTAGAGCATAGCAAAATCAATTTTGGACCATGATTGAGCGATTCTCACTAGGGGATCGTTTTCAGCTCATCAAAATGCGTCGGAAAAGATATGTGAGATCTTTGGGTTTGGACTTTTTTGGGCAACCCTAAAGAGTCAAACTTTGACTAAGACTGCGAAAAGCACGTTTTTTTCACAACATTCGAAGTTATATAACATCACGAATTATTTTTCCCAAATACTCGTTGCGGCATATGAAAGTACTACTCTCCCTTCAAAATCAATTTTTCATCATTCGAATATCTTCTCGCCTTTCCGAGAAATCGTCTGTTCAATTTAATTAGTTTAGTGAATTCGATGATGTTCGTAAAATTAAGGAGCATCTGGTGAAGACTCAGAAAAAGAGAAAAATCAAACTAGTGTTTAGGTTTTCGGGAACGCTGATTACGAACACGAAATCAGAATTACGGAATTCAAAATGGCGGATGGAATAAAGATGAATTTCTGTCTATATTTCTAGAAAGGAACATGGATATAAATTTTACCATTTAATGCAACATTATTAATGAAAAAATTCAAGAATTTTTCAAATTACGACCACTATAACATTTATTCTTCAGCCCTCAAAGTCAAAGCATCTGATTATTGATAAAAACATCAAACTTATACATTTTAACAAATGATTTCTTAGAGAGGAAAAGAGATATTCGAACGATTCAAAGTGGATTTTGAAGACGACGAGTATTTTCAGACACCATAACAAATTTTGCGAAGAGAAATTACCTCGTGATGTAACATAACATCAAATATATTGAAAAACCGTGTTTTAGTTTTCTTCCTTACCAATTATTTGTTTTCCCAAAAACGTTTGTGTTATTCCTTTGAATAATATAACTGTTATGCCACATATCTCTCTCTAAGATAGTCTAAGATGTTCTTTAATTATGGCATTTAAAGATCTTGAAGAGACAGAAGGAGTTTCGCCACGTTATCAACTTAAAGTGTTGTATGTAATTATAAAAAATTATCTACTTTCTCAGCGTGAACAACTTGTGAATAGGTAAAACTAAATGTATAGAATCAACCCTTTAACTGAACCTTTTGGCACAACTTATTATGTTTTTCAATTTGGCTAAAATAGAAATTTAAAAAAGACAAGTAATAAAAAAATCCCACAAAATAAGAAATCCAGACATCATAAAAATTTTAATCACATATTTCATTTAATAATTTTTCTTTACAGATATAATTCGTAAAGTTTTCCATTCCCATTAAACTTATAAAATTACGTTCGGTAGATGCATTAGTTGTTTAAGTAAGTAATTCATTTTTATTGATTAATTTTCTTTTGCAGCACATATGGTGCTGCCATTGCAATCGGATGGAATGCATCATCAGCAACGGCAGGATATGCACATAGAATTAAATGCTAAACAAGCTTTATATCAGTGAGATAAATTGTCAAATCCACACCTCGTTTAGCAAATAAATAGTACAGTTTGAAACGAAACCTATTACTAATATACGATTTACATTTCTAAGAGCCAATTATATAATATAATTCCAAATTGCTTCATAATTTAATGAAGCTGTAAAGCCATTCAATATTCGTTCTAAATATCATGTCAGAAAAGTTTGTTCATCCATCCAAAGATGAAGTAATCAGGATAATTAGCCACTAATTCTTTTAATAGCGGCATTCCTTCTAAGACAATCTATTTTTAAACCATTTTGATGTCTTCTTGGAAACCACTGTGGACCTGGTATTATTAATATAAATTTCTGCCGTGCATAAAACTTTTAACTTGGTAAAAGATTACCGTTTTAATAAATGAGAGGGAAAACTTTCAGTTTCACGGACTAACACGCATTTCTGTCTCTTTTATGAACCATAGTTTTATGGAATTGACGGGTTTGGAACATAAACATGAAATTAGAAAAATGTTTGAAACAATAAAATGCCGACCGATGAAGATGTTAAATCTTAAAAAAATGTTTTTATGCTACCAAATGTCTTGAAAAGCTTCGGAGATATCTTGGAAAAACAACTTTCGGGGGTTTACCTTAAGGGTCTATACCGCCTTTAGAAGCCACTACTCTGCTTATATACGTACATAAAAGATTTCAGTCTAGATATTCAATTGTTTTTTATACCTATATAAAAATGAATTCTTCATAGAAAAGTCGTATTTACTTTTCTGATGGTCTCAAAGACAACGAAGTGCAATTGAATATAATATTTGACATTTGATGATCCACGCGACATTGTTTACGATCTTGAGAAGTTGGGAATTTGATTTTCGCGTGTCTGCTTCCATGATTTTTTCATTTCTTGTTGAAACTACACCTTATAATATACTATTTTTCTATTATTTCTCGCTCATCGCTACTACAGTGACTATATTTTAAATTAAAGATGATACACGACTACTACGATTATGTATTAACAATATAACTGCTTAAATTAACTGTAATTGTACATGTATAATTACTGTGACCTCCTTTTGAATCGGCCCCTTCCCAAACTTTTTTTCTGGGCGTGCCACTATCTAGTTGGTTTTATCTGTACGACACATTTTTTTAGTGTAGGCACCTTGAAGGGTGTGTGGAAACCAATTTGTTTTTAATGATATAACTCTCTGAAAACTTTTTATGGTTAAGCTTAATATACAGAACGAAGTTTTCATTGAATATGCTCGTTACATCTTCCTTTACAGTGACTTTGACTGGTTCTAAATCGCGAAATATATTTAATATACTTCAAATCTACCGAAAAATGGCTCCAAATATTCAACTGTCAGCAACTTTTCCATCCATTTTCTAAGTAACTATGCATTTTCGCGTAATGTCAATTTTAGATCTGAATTTATGGAAATGGTGTTATTGATAATAATTTATTAACAGTAGCTAATAGGTTTGGAATCTGCAGAAGAATGTACAACATACAATGTGTTTGAAAGCTGATCATGTAAGCGTTCTGGTCAATGAATTACAGAGTCGACGTTCGATCGCAGGTCATGGTGGCTCCGCTGTGGTCCGACAAGGATATTCGCCTTAGAATTTCATTTTTGGCCTTTCCGAATTTTCATTCACGACACTTGATCCCTGCTTGTGCTTGTGGTTTGTGTGTGAGGCGGGTTTTTCCATGCGTCTCTGTGGCTCTAGTCGTTGCGAGCGGTTTGGAGCCTCATCGGTTTAATTTGAAAGCTGGTTGAATAAAGGTTTGCAAATGCAGGTGCATGCAGTACGACATTAACAACTTAGAACTTAATAAAACAAGGCAAACACATTTATTGACTTTATTTCGTTTTAAATATATACGATTATATTGGAAACTCACTCGTATTACGGATATTTACGTTACATTATACTCGTGTGACTGTGACATCTATACTATACATACATAGTATATAGTGCCTATAATATTTCAAGTGTATCAATATTTAAAAGAGAAATAAGATTAAGCTTAGATTAAGGTGGGTAGGCTTGCAATAATCTCATGGAGAGAAGTGCCCATAATAAAAATATCATTCGATATCGATAATCTGTACCATTTTTGAGAAAATATTCGCAATTAAAGGTGTAATAAATAGTTTATTTTTGCTTAAGTAATTATTTCAATAAAAGAATGAAATAAGTTTATTCAAATTATGCATGTGTTTCTGTAAGTGTAAATTTATCACCCTGTATCTTTTTTATTGGGTACATCTAAAACAAATATATCGTACTGTTTATTTCTCCATACCAAAGCATATCGAACAATAAATGTTATTAACGGAACTCTCTGACATGTGATATTTTACTGTTATTTTATAATTTTAATAATAATTGCATTTGTCCGTAAAAGTTAATTATATTTGACTTGATTACTCGCAATCCGTTAAATTTATTCAGTAGATAATTGATTAACTTTATATGTTTGTACATTATAAATAATTACTTAAAACTGACCTGGTTAATTACCGGTACAATCTGTTAAGATACGTATCCGTACCCCATCGGTAAGTGATCACTAAAAATCAAGTCTTAAAAGATATGTACAGTCTGTACGATATTTGTTGGAATTATCCGCATTCGACATCCGAGAAAGACATTGTCGGCGTGGCGTTCACCGTAGCAGCTTGCAGTACATACTATGTTTTGAAGTGAAGAAATCAGAAAAAACGTTCTACAATTATTTAGAAGAAACTAAAAATATTTACCCACTTAAAAAGCTCTCTAGCGATTAAAAGACACAGCCTCGGGTAAAGGTTAAAATTAGTTCGTCATATTTTGATTTCAAGAGTTTGTGGCAATTCAAGTACCTACTTGGTATTTTGAAACAGCCTTAGAGCATCAACTTCATAGAGGAAGCACGCTTAAGGCGACAGTGTAGAAGAGTGACAAAGAGAGAAAAATATAGTTTGGGTACTATCTTTCTCTTTCCCGCAGGCACGTGATTGGCCAATGTTCGGGTGAAGGGCGGGATTTCCCCACTCTTCCTCAACTATTAGAGAGAAAGAGAGGTAGTACCCAAACTATCGCTTTCTCTCTACAGCATCTACACTTTGCTTCCTTGTAGTATATGCTCTAAGGGAACAGCTGTAGTATAGGAAGCATAAAATAATTACTTCTTATTAAATATAATATAAAGTTTGGTGTATTTTTTTTTAGGACATAAGGACTACCTTCTATTTTTCTACGCCTCCTTTCATACTAAAAACGGACATCACACGACGATATATCATGGTCATCAACTACGAAATGCTGGTTGCAGATCTTTAAACTTAGCCATCCACTTTTGTTCTTGTATTTAGAGTGTTTGCAGCTAGCTACTCGTTTTACAGCGGTATTTGGATTTGGAAGAGAACGAGAAATGGTGAAAATCTGTTTCCATTTTCGAACGACCCAGAGAAATTAGCAAAAATAATATATTTTCAATTTTTGTATAGCTTGCAATAAACTTAGAACAAGAAAAAATTTAAATTAAAAATTACATACACAACAAAACTGAAGTAAAAAATATCGGTTAAAATATTTCGGTATATGCCACAGTTTTACAAAAAGCAAAAAATAATGTGAATAAACTGGAATCATTTTTGACAATAGTTGTAAGAGCGAAAAAACAATTGCCGAATGTATTTACATAATATCAAATTTTAGCTCATTTTAATCGTGTGTAAATTAGTAGCACAAATTGATTAAAAAATGGCCTTTAAATGTGTTAACTTGAAATATGCTGATATGATGGATATACAGGGTGAGTCAGTTTTTTGTGGTAGGATTTTAACAGTTGATAGAGATTCATTTTTTAATAAGAAAAGGTCCTATAAACGTAGGTCTTAGAACGCTTCATTTGTGAGAGATAGGGTGTTGAAAACAAACTTTTTTAAGAATTTTTCTTAATGTCTCTAAAAGACCAACAGATATTAAACTAAAAAAAAAAATGAAAAAACAAACACAGAACTTAAAAAAAGAACTAATTGACACACACGTTACACAATGTTTGCGTTCTTATGTCAACGTTATGACATTTAATCGTTTTTGTTGATTTCCAGGGTACATCATATTTTTCTTATTACAAATGTATTACCAATATCGTTGGAACAGTTTCATGCCAAATGAATTTAACCAAAAACCGTTCATTTTATAAAAAATTGAAAGAGAGCTGTTTTGTTCAGAATTGATCAAAAAAATTTAAAAATGATGTTATTTTCCAGAAAAATCCACGGGCGTACGAATTATTTTTTTAAAGGAGGCAGTAACCCACCTCAGGCACGTCACTGGTGTCACATTAATGGATAACAGATATCTTTGTTTTATTCACCATAACTAATGTGTTATTAATACCAAATCTCAGTTCAATATAATGTTGGTCCTTTAGAGATAGAAAAATTCTTAAAAAAGTTTGTTTTCAACACCCTATATTTCACAAACGAAGCGTTCTAAGACCTACGTTTATAGGAATTTTTCTTATTAAAAAATGATTCTTTATCAACTGTTAAAATCCTACTACAAAAAACTGACTCACCCTGTACATATGGCTACTACTGATATGAAGATGTCTTCTGCAAGAGTATACGCGAAACACGAGAATGCACGTAATGTAACAATTCACAAGAATCGAACAAATAGTGCACGCTTTCGATGATATCCATCAACAGGTATTCAATTAGTAAGTAAACAACTTACTATTCCTCAAATAGTGCTGTCACGCGATCATCAGAGACATGCAGTCCATTTCCATCCTATCCAAGAATGACTCCCAATAGACTCTTTTAGTGTGACGTCACATATTTAGGCAACAAGGCAACCCGCAACAAATTGTCATAGTTGAAATTATACAGACCGAATCTGACTCTTGTGCATTATTTACATAAATACTATAAAAATGATCAACTTTAAGAAGTAATTAAGAACAACCAACATGTGTTTGGTAAAATAGATACACTAGTGCGCTTAAAACTTACAAAAAACCACATAAAAAAATATTCCTAAATTTAAATAAAGTAAAAATTTAACATTAGCCGTGTTATTCCTAATGCTCATGCTCGGAAAAAATAGCCTCATACGCAGGTGAGGTCTTGTTGATATGTTATCGCTGTCATCATTAGCGTATTTTCTATTGCTTTGTTTAATCTTGACGTTTTCTAGTTCTACTAAGTAAAACAAATTATCTATCACTGCTGATTTTCTTCCTTCATTCTCACAATTTTATTTTTCAATTTCCAATCTTATTGTTTTTCCTGGTGTTGTACTGTGTCAGTGTGTTTATCCAGTGTTTTTTTCTTCAAGTGATTTATTATAGAAGTACTCTTAACCACATCCAAACTTCTTCTTGATTGATACCTTGTCGCGAGGCTACTTCGCTTACATGAAATTATTTTTAATGCGCATGCTCAGTAACATTGATATAATTTTAATTTTTTAATTACTATAAAAGTAAAAAAATTTCAAATATTGCCAGAATATCGCTATGTTTAAGGTCATGATAAAGAAGCCATTTTTTAGCACTTATATCCAAATTAGATAAGGTCGAAAGTCGATCTAGTAAAAAATTGAGAAATTCTTCATGACAATGTGCACTCTGGGTTTGCCTATTATTTGGCGTATGCGACGTCACTACTAAAAAGGTATATTATCAAAGTGGGACGCTCAATTTGTGGCGTTTTTCGACCGTTTGGCCACCCTGTATATTGAAAAGATAACTAAAAGTATTTACACATGTATACTAGTTTAACCCGTATGCACGGAAACAATGTTTAAAAAACATAAACGTGTAGCCACTGATAGTTTAACATAAACTTTGAAAATACGACGAAAGTAGAATGAAAATTGTGGTACACTCTGACGTAACGGCGAACAGCAATTACTCCGCAATAAAATAATAAAATGTAATTAAAAATTTGCAATAAAATGGTAGGAGCAAAATAAAGCATCTCGTGGGAATAGTTAAAGGTCATTTTAGTTAGTTCAAAATGTGGAAGGTGTTTGTTGTCTTAGACTAATTTAATGTGAGTACTTAAGGCCGTGCGCGGTATTTAATTTGTTGGTTGTTTAATTAATTATACACTTCTGTAACTTTTTGTTATTAATAATATAGGTTATGTGTGTATCTAATGATCTGATGGTTTGCGGTAAACATATTAAAGAGAAAAATAAATATCACTTTTTCTCATCCTCTTTGACGTGAAGCGGAATAAACAAATAACATGTATGTAAATTAACATTTTACACAGTTCGTTAAATGTTTTCTAGATGTGCAGGCTTACTTATTTCAAACGGATTTAGATAACGCGAGGTGTGTACAACACAAATAAGTTACAAAAACTAGTATCTTTTGTGTCCCTATATTACAAAAAGTGATAAAGGTATGTATGCAACAAAAAATCAAATTATTTATTTTTACCTACACATGTACTGGCCTTTAAATTTTAATTTATACCTATTGCTTCGAAAATTACGATATTTATATCCCCATCGTAGGTTTGTTACGTTGTGATCCGAATAATTTTACGATAACACAATTAATATGTTGTATTTTATGATCAATTTAATTTTACAGAAATATCGATCAGATTTGATAGTTTTAAATCAAACCAAGTTGTACTTTTTTTAAGACAAGACCTTTATTATCATTATTTCGATTTTGAGGAAGTAAGAAAGTAAGTAATGAAATTTATTATTCTAACAGCGAATCCACGTAAATCAATACACACCTGGGATTATTTTTCTGATTTCCTCAGTCACCTGTTCGATGAATAAGTTCTCTAATGATGTAATGGGTGACCAAAATAACTTGCTTAAAGTTTGAAATGCTGCAACACAAACGCTGTAACAGAATTAAATAGCTTTTTATTCCATTTAAGGAAGTTAGAAGGTTATAAAATAAATTACATTCACGCATAATTCTCTGCATAGACCGTTAATCGACGAAAATGAAAATTAATCGATATTGAATGAAATATATACAGGGTGTTATATTCAAAAAAATATATTTAAATTATGTAACAAGTGCACATAAATGATTTTTTTCACCGATCGATTTAAAGGCGTAGTTTTAGTGACAGCTGTGAGGCACTAAAGTGTCACATTCACTGACTAAGCATTAAAATAGTTTTTACTGCCGCTAAATTAAAAATTAAAATTTGTTCTTTAACGAAAGTAAGTTTATTTATTGTAAACATTTATAGTGAAATTAGAACAGCCTGTAAGGGATATCCCTTGTCCTGTTTGTTTTGAAACATTTACTTCGTCTATAAAGGGTGTGGCATGTATAATCTATAAAAATTAAACTACAGCTTCCTGATGATATTTGTAATAGAAAAGTCTTATACGAAAAAGTTATATTCTCGCGTTTTTTTTTTGTAAATTTAAGTTCATTTATTCGACGATAATGAAGGCCGACCCTGTGTTATTTATTAAAAACTTTGGAAATGTTTTTTTGCGACCCGAGATGCAACCTTATAATTTAAGTCGGTATAATCTAATAGGTACTAGTAATACTAAAAGAAGGTTAGGTTACATTGTCAACAAATTTGTGCAGTCAACTGATTTTGTATTTGTGTTGAATTCATTATTCAATTAATTAATAAATATTAAGCATCGTCCTTCAACCCATCAATGTTAAAAAGCGAAAGATTCCAGACAAAAGTTTTTATTTTGTAATTCCACGATAATGACAGTGTAATTTTTATAAAGAAGTAAAAAATAAGAATAGCGTGCCGATTACATTAAAAACGATATTCTTATTTCTTACATTGTTTAATTTTTTAGTTTGTGCACAAACTAGTTTTACAATGAACTGAGAAAACAATGCATTTACTATTTCCGAACGTGTCGATATGGTGTTAGTGTATGGTGCAGCCGGAGAAAATGCGCTCGCGGCGATTAGGTTGTATCGGGAACGACGACCACAACGTCACCCCCCATGTGCAAATACAATCCTACAGTGCGTTCAGCGGCTGCGAGATACAGGAAGTGTTATTCCTCGAGAAGAAGGACGTAGTCAGCAAGTGAACCTTAATGTTGAAGATGCAGTGTTGGAAAATCTTGAAGAAGACCCCACAATTAGTACTCGACGACTCGCACAGCAAGTAGGAACCTCATCTCGTACCGTACATCGCATCTTAAGGCGCCAGCTGTTGGCCCCCCATCATCTGCAATAAGTTCAACAGGTTTTACCCCCGGATTGTGATCAACGAATACGTTTTTGCAGATGGTTTTTACGGCAATGTGCCAATCAAGTAGACTTTCCTGCTTATGTTTGTGTAACAGATGAGGCGACATTTACCCGTGATGAAATGAATTTACATAATATGCACATATGGGCCGATGAAAATCCTCACGCGATTAGGGAAACTCATTTTCAACATTGGTTTTCGGTAAATGTTTGGGCTGGCATAATAGGCGATGTACTTGTGGGTCCCCATTTCTTTGAAGGACGAACGACCAAATGGATCAACATATACTGACTTTTTGGAGAACCGGTTGCCTGAATTATTATCGGACGATGCGGTATTACAAGTTCGAGCCAGCATGTTTTATCTTCAAGATGGGGCTCCTCCACACAGTACTCGAGAAGTAACGACACTTTTGAATGAAATATTTCCTCAGTGATGGATTGGAGACTTTGGTCCTGTGCCGTGGCCACCTCGGTCACCCGATCTAACTCCAATGGACTTTTATCTTTGGAGTCACTTGAAGTCATTGGTTTATAAAATTTCAATTGCTACGGTGGAAGAATTGCGAAACCGTATACTTGAAGCTGCTGACACAATTAGGGGAATACCTAGAATTTGGGAAAATATTCGGCAAAATTGGGTGTATTGCTGCCATGCTTGTATCCGCGCTAATGGGGATCAACTTCAACATTTTCTCTAGAAATGGTAAGTTTTATTTCATTTTGTTCCATATTTTGATGGAGTTTGTTTAATGCACGCAGTTGGCAACTAACTACAGATGCTTACGGATGTGGTTTTGTTTGCGAACTCTTGCAGTAACAACAATGCATTTAAAATAGTAATTACTATTAATTATAATAAGAAAATATCAGTTTTTTAAAATATCTATTTTTCTTAGTTTGTACTTTTGCCCAGAAATTGAGAAGTATCTTTCTATCTTCTATCAACGACGATTTGTTTACGCTGTTGGTCTACAGCACGTAACTCATGTAACATACGGACAGGACCGTTCCAGAGAAAATATTTTGATCCATAAATGAACTTTAATTCGCAAAAAAAAAAACGCAAAAATAGAACTTTTTCGTATACGACTTTTCTATTACAAATATCGTTAGGAAGCTGTAGTTTAATTTTTATAGATTACCCCGTATAGTTCGAAGTGTTTTCACTAGTAGTCAGTATTCTTCCTTTACAAAAATATTTTGTTTATTATTACCTTTTTACCTAAATACGGATCATCAGGGGCCCCCATTATAAATGTTTTAATTTGTTTATTTTCTAAAACGCGTGATTTTTAGCGCGATATCCATCCGATTGCCGTTTCAAGTATGCTTTTAATTTTAGATACTTTCCAACATCGATGTTAAAGACATTCAAAATAGCATTGAGCATCGCATATATTGACCATAATAAAGAAGATTTTTGAAGAATTTTGCTTAATTCAGAAAAATATATCAATAGTACATTTTCTGTAAAAGACATAATGTTATTCTCAGGCCGATAACCAATAATTTTTTTATATGCCGGTATACCTTCTTCGATTTTTCTGGTAATAAATTACACTCTATTTGCTTTGATGATTCAATAATTTCTGGCGGAGTTAATGTGAATTCTTCCATCTCAAATAACAAATAGTTATTTTTATGGATGTAAATAGGAACAATATGGCGGTTACTGTGTACCTAAGTTATTTACTTAATAACGCTCGTCTCATAGCAACCACACAAAGAAGAAAGAAGTATCAAACGGTTTTAATAGTATAAAGTATATATAGCTTTGTTTGTTATTATGAAAAAATTTAAATTGATCGACGAAAAAAGTACGTGTTTAACTTGACGGTAAAGTAGATTTAATGCCTTGGTCTTGGCTGCTTTAATAGACTCGGCTGCGCCTCGTCTGTTAAATACCAGTCGCGGCATTAAATCTAGTGCTTTACTGCCAAGTTAAACAAATAACAATTAATTATGAGCACAAAATTATATTTTTCTTTATAGTAGTAGTATAGATAAGCAAAGAAAATGACAGAACGTTTGAAAAGTGAAGCTTAAAGTCAAACAGACCGCAAAAGAGAAATTAATTAAATTTCAGAGATTGATCTAAGTATAACAGGTCTCATAACGTCGTCACCAATAGCTTTAAAAACCTGGCCAAATCTTCTACTACTCTATATAATAATATAAATAGAAACGAAAATGACACCACACCACATTAGATGTAACAATTGGAGGAAAACTTATTGATAGTTCCAACACAGACAGTGCCACAGGTATTGGAGTAGTTGGTTGTAAGCTTATGTAGCAATGAAACTACAGCTCTTGAGGGACAATTTGAAATTGTGCGACTTTTTTGATATTGTAATAAAAATTTACTTGGCAAATCGAAAGATAGGTTTGGTGTTCAATAAGGCAACGAATGTTAACACCATTCCGGAAAGATCTATATACAATAACCATGAAATTGCCCTTGGTGGTAGCATGAAAGTATTCGGATGCTACCAGCATGGTCTGCAAAGCTATTTTATCCTCCACGTTAAGTTTGAGAAGCTATAACTACACTTTTACATTAGTATTTGCGTTTTCTAGATCAAAATAGTTGTATAAAAACGTCTCTGTAAATTTCTGTAAATGGTTTCAATTTGAAACCGAATTCATCCTGAAACCGACTCAAACTAAGTATTAGTAAAAATATAAATTTTAGACCGAGTCAATATGTGTTAAAAAGGCGAGCCAATATTGACTAATTAGTTATTACATACGTAGAACATATAAATTTATAACATAATTGTCTGCGGACAGTATACATTAATTGCATAAATAAACCAAAGTGTACGTAGTTAATTTTTGGCGTCGAACTTAAATATTGCTTTAATGACGTAATAATTGCACACCAGAAATCCAGCATATTAGTACCTATAATGTCCAGTAGTGGAATAAATATTAAAATTTTACAGACAAGTTTTTAAGTACATTTTGATAACCAAGGATGCAAGAAAATGTCTTCGCTTTTTTTTAAATATCGCTTTTACATAAATATCTTAACACGCGTATTTAACAAAGATATAAGAAAAGCCAACGCCACAGATTATTTTAGAAATTTTGATCAATACGCCCTTACAGTTTACAGAGTTACTAAACAGTTGAACACCACATTTTTAACCTTTCTGCATTTCAGAAAATTTAGATATGAATAAGTACAAATACAGCAAAGTAGGAGGATGTGAAGAAATTCCAACTATTGTAGTAGACACGCCACCACATCAAGATAGTTTGCCTTATGTGGATGAAGAAACAGAGTTCACTGGTATTAAAGAAAGCCCCAGCGAAGAGTTGAAGGACAAAGAAAATATTGTTATATTACCGCGAAGGAATAGTATTTCACTTCCAAACTTACAGGATTTTATAGAGGTGCGTATATACGTACCGTGTATATACAGGGTATTCCAGTGGTATGTACATCTTTATAGAATATGGAAAAAATAAAAAAAAATTAAATAAAACGTAATTAACAATATGCGAAATACACGTTTCTTGATTAAAAGTCAAAATTACAAGTTTATTCTTTGTTATTTTTTTTTATATTACTTCTCTATAATTATATGAGCTTATGGTTAAAGCAAGAGCACGATTCTGGATGTATTCCAAATTCCTTCAATAGAAAAAATGGCCATGTGCTTTGACCACCTCGATATCCCTATTTGAGTACCCCCAACTATTTCCTGTGGGGTGCAGTGGCTTCCTGACAAGCTGTATACAATTACTATAAAAAAAACATTGCTTTAGGGATGCATATTGTACAGAATAATTCCTTTGCAGGTAGGACAGGATGCGAAATATGCAGACGATGAAAACGACAAGTCTGACATCAGTTCTAGGTACGTACTAAATTTTTTATTCAATATTTGTACATTCTGTTCAGAAACTGAGCAAAAAATTCAGAGGCTGGATCTACTCATATACAGGGACTACACGTGAAATGGTAACTATTGGCGCAAACATGCCTTATCCGAAAGTTGATAGTTTCGGAAATACAGGGTGTTGAAAGTTAAAATTTTAAATCGTTTTTTTGCGATTATTCTGAAACTTAGGAACTTGAAAATTTGTGAACCTATATTTTTTTAAGCGGCAAACAAGATGCGTGTTGTAATTTCATCGTTGCTCACAGAGGGCGCCACATACGACCAATTTTACCGAAAATTTAATTAATAACTTTTTACCCTGTATGTCTAACATGAAACTTGATTCAAAACCTAAAAGAGCAATCATTTTTCCATTAATTATGTACTCTTGTTTCATTTCGAGATCTCGATCCGTTTTCGAGAAAAATCGATTTGACGAACTCTATGTCTTGATAATACGAGAAATTAAAAGCGAAACAAACTAAGTGTTTCTTCATGTTATTACAACAATTAGCAATAAAACAGTTGAAATACGTAATAATGATTTAAAGTAATTGTTCGAAGAATCCACTGTTGACACTGATGCACTTTACACAACGTTTTCTGAAAGATCTTCGAGTTTGAAACAACATATTGGGATTGAGTCTGACTTCGTTGGTAGCGATTTGTATTCTTTGCCATAACTCTTCACGCAAACCAATAGATTCTTTGTAAGCTATCTCTTTCATTCGAGACCAAAAAGAAAAATCAAGTTGATTGAAGTCCGGACTTCTGGGTGGCCAAGCAAAAATGCTTACATGGCCAATCCAGCGATTTGGAAAAACTGCATTTAAATATGCACGCACTGGCCGACAAAAAAATGCGCTGGTGCTCCGTCGTACATGAACCACATGTCTCTTCTTAAATAAAGTAGAACTTCTTCAAGCCGTGGAAGCATTTTTGCTTGGCCACCCAGAAGTCACGACTTCAATCCTCTTAATTTTTCTATTTGATCTCGAATGAAAGTATCGTTTACAAAGAATCTATTGGTTCGCGTGAAGAGTTATGGCAAAGAATACAAATCGCTACCAACGAAGTCAGACTCAATCCCAATATTTTGTTTCAAACTTGAAGATTTCTCAGAAAACGTTGTGTAAAGTGTCAACAGTGGATTTTTCGAACAATTACTTTAAATCATTATTACGTATTTCATTTGTTGTATTGTTAATTTTTAATTTCTCATATTATCAAGACATAGTGTTCGTTAAATCGATTTTTCTCGAAAACAGATAGAGATACCGAAATGAAACAAGAGTACATAATTAATGGAAAAATGATTGCTCTTTCAGGTTTTGAATCAAGTTTCATGTTAGACATACAGGGTAAAAAGTTATTAACTAAATTTATTTTCGGTAAAATTGGTCGTAAGGCGCCCTCTGTGAACAACGATGAACGATATTTTACCATAAGGTACTTTTGGAACGAAGATTGGGTCTATTCAATTACTCCGACAAATACCCTTAATGCAGGAAGATATAATTAAATGTACAATACCATTGTAAATATTATTTGAAATGATTTAAATAACAATATTTACATGGAGATAGTAAACTTATTAATAACTGGAATTTTTCATTTATTCTAGCTTACGCCTAAATATTTCCGTGAAAACAGTGACACCAGCATTTTAAATTCATTGAAATTATTTAACTTTTCGTTAAAAAATACTGCGCTTATTATTTTAATTATTAATAATTGTGGTGTATATTGTGATCCACATAAATATCCTTCAGGTTCCTCAACGATGTACTTAAAACTAATGTTGATCGAGTACCCTGTTTTATATAATTTATTTTTGACGACTGCAACTTAAATATAATTTCCTAAAATATAATTATATTTTTTACTATTACGAGTAATTATGACGCTAATCTGTTACAGGAATAAATTTTAATTTATACGAATCATTAAGACGTTTTAGCAACCGTTTCAGGGTGATTATTTCGTTCACGGTGAATAGTGACTGATATAATTAAAATACTCTTTTTCTCTTACTCTCTTGTAGTACAAACACTTTTTACTTGCAGTAACACTCGTGCAAATTTAATCGCTGATGCTAGGATTGTTCAAAAATAAATAATAAGAAGTGGATCTTATTTGTGGAAAGACGAAATGGGCGGTGACTATTAGACGCCTTTGTTATAGCCAACTTTCTCTATCGCACGGACTTCTATGACTTTCTTTATCGCTCTCACGTAACGGCCGATGAACCATGGGGACTTTCCGACCCTGTATACGAAGCCTGTTCAGAAAATAACCGAACTTTTTGAATTGAGATTTGAGTTGGTGATATATATATATACATAATCTTTTCTGTAACCACATGTTCTTGGATTGTTAATATCTCATTTAATTTTCGTGATATTGTTACGAGTTTAAATTTTAAAACAACCTTACGGAAATGGTGCCGTGGGTTATATGCAATGTTTTTAAAAGTAGTCGTCGGGTCAATTGAAGGTGATTCTCTTCCAGACAGGCCCTCCATTTCAACTGATGACTCCCATGTTCAGAAAGTTAAAGATCTGGTGCATGTAAATTGCAAATGGGCTATGCCATGAAATTTTGACTAAAAAATTGAACATGTATCCAGTTACAGCAAAGTTCCTCGTTTGATGACCGAACAACAGGAAGAAAGTCCTGTGGACGTTTGTCGGCAACTCATTGAACAATCCAATGATGATGAAACATTCATTCAATGGATCATAACGGGAGACGGAAGCTGGGTTTACGACTACAACATTGAGACAAAAGTTCAATCATTTCTTAACTTTCGGGTCAATAAGGGTTGTTGAAGCCCTTTAGTTGCACCAAAAGAAATATTTGATGTTATGTAACTCCGTCAATGTTGAGTCATTAGTTTTCCGAACACTCTGTAAACAATAATAATTTTTGACTGTGTTTGTCTTGACATTTATAAAGAGATTCATACATTAAGTTTAATTTTTATTACTCTACTTTATCTAATCAGATAAATATACCTAACCTATTTACGCGAATAGCTGACAGACTGAATTAATAACTGATTACGAAATGAAGGCTTCGACAAGTGATTATGATAAAATACAGTGCACCACTGATATACAAGAAAAAATTCTTGAGTAAGTAGTTGGTGTATACTTTTACAAATCAACGTGCCTAACTATAATAATTATAACAATTATCGATTTGGCCAAATTGATGTTTTTTTCTCGAGTAACACAAAATGAAATGTTTACTTCCTGGTGTATTACACATTAATTAGTTAATGTTTATTGACGAAAGGTATTTTAATGAATATTTTATTGTAGATAAAGTTTACAAAGTGATACTCATAAAAATGTGATAACAGTATAATAAATAAATAAACCGGTAGTAAATTTACGAAATGTAAATATCACGTGACATATTTGTAAAATAAGAGGCTGCTATGAAAAATGTGGAAATTTAAAAAAATAATTGCAAAGCATTAGAAACGTGAGTAATTCACGTCACAAATATGGTTTCGAATTTCAAAGAAGAATGATCCGATAATGCCTTCAGCCCAAAATCTGCACCAAACAGTGACACGTTGTGGATGCATTTGCTTCCCAACAATCTCTGGTGGATTTTTTTCGAAAAATCAGCATCCACTTAGTGCTCCATAACCATAATCCTTCAACGATCTCTCGTCGCTCTGCGTGATCAGTAGGCTTCAGTTCTTGACTAAAATGCCTAAGTGCAGCAACACTCTCGTGAACTACTTCGATGTGTTTAAGATCACTAATTGATTCAGTCTCCTTGAATGTTTCAATTAATTTCTTCATAGCTGATGAAGTTATATCGACGAAGAGAAAAATAGGGTCAAACCTCCAAATACTTTCAGATAGATCAGATTTTTATGAAAATTTGGAAGCTTATTTCACCCTGTAGATGAAAAGTTATATATGTGCTTCTTATTTTTAGGGGATGAAAACCACCTCTTATGCTAAAAAACTGAATAAATATAAAAATAGGTGTTATATAGACTAAAATCATATCTTAATATATAGAATAAATATTGTTTTATATTGGGGGTTATAATTTATGTCATTTTTATAAAGTTTCAACCATTAAAAACCACCCTTAATGATAAAAATATAAAATTAATAGTTTCTTTGACCTTAAAATATTCTTATAGCGCATATATTATAGATAGAAACCTTTTCAGCAGTTTATGGTATTATAAATAGTTTATTACAATATTTCAATCCTTAAAAAACTACCCCTAAAAACAAAAAAAAAGTTTTTAACAGTTTGAATGATTTGATAGTACAAACAGGATAAATTAAATTCTTTTAGCTGTTTACAATACAATTTATAATTTATCGCATTGTTTTGACCCTTAAAAACCATCCCCAATGAAAAAATATATAAAAAATGGCTTTTAAATTATTTAAAATGAATTATAATGCTCTCCTATAGTGTTTATCAGATCACTGGGTTTGTTGTTGAATTATTAAAAGATTAAAGGGAAACAGTGAAGGTATTCTATGTACGAGTATATAGTAAACAAATTTATTAGGTATTGTTAAAATAAATTTATGTATACATAAAATAATTGTAAGGTATATTAAAATAGTTATGTATCTATCATCGCCTATGAATGCTTCAAAGTTGTGGATAACCAAAATATTGATATTCTCCGAAAATTGAAGCAGTGAGGTACCTTTGGTTTTTTAATAACAACTTCCTTAATTTTAAAGCTATTAGGACGACACAAAAACGATTTTAAGAGAAATTTCGACAGCTAAGAATACTGTAAAATTGAATCTAAATAACGCGTTATTTTTGAGATTTTAAGGTTAAATGGTTTGAAAAACATTACCTTCACCCTCAACTGCAAACTTCTATCTGTTAATTTTTATCCTACACAAATTAAAAATAAAAACAAAATAGTATGTGAAAAAAAATCTAAACTTTTATACTCTTGAATATTTTTCGTATCTTTGTTATTTTTAGTTTTTTCAAAAATATATAATTTTTTTTGGAATTAATTTTTTTTTCAATCAAAACGTAATATTTCCAAAAATATGCATTCTAAACCGCTTAACTTGAATAATATATTGTTAGCACATAAAAAATGTAAATTGTAGAAGGATTACCTTTAATTTTAAATCTCGTGAAAAATTAATCAGTTTTTGTAGGTAGGTACTGATTTTTTTTTCCCGAAAAAGCGAATTAACAGTTTTATTTTGATCATAACTCTGTTAATTTTTATGCTAATGACTTAAAGTCGAGTTCATTTTAAAGATTTTTTAAAGTTCTTTAATGTTCTGTACATTTTTCTTGAAAAATATATATTTTTTTAGTTATTTTACGTTAAATGCTTCCAAATTAATTTTTGACGGACATGAAATTATCTTCAACCAGCCGTGTATCAGCACCTATTGCCCCTACATAAATGAAAAAAAACTATTTTTTTTCTTTTTCTATAAACTTAAGTTTTTTTTCATACAATGTTTATTTTCCAGTTTTTCGAGAAAAACTACTGAAAAATGTCATTTTTAATAAAAAATGTACATATCACCAATAACTCAGAAAATATTGACTTATCGAAAAATGTTCATAAGATACTTTTTGCTTAAAATTGATGGCTTTATCGATTCCTGGCGTTATTTTCAATATTTTATTTTTCGTCCCCTAGAAAGCACCCCCTGGGCAAAAGCGCTCATCGGCACCAAATAACTTCAGAGATAAACGTTAGTTTAAAATCAACACCAGTATTTCTAAATAAAGGCTTTCGGCCCTTGGCTTATTAAGGCTTTCTGATCTAGAATGACCCAAAGAGAAACCTTCTGAAGTTATATTAAAGGCTTAGGAAACACGTATAAAAAAATATGGTTCTAGCTACTTTTGAAATCCTGCTCATTTATGATTAAAAGCCCTGTATAACATAAGTACGCACAGTAACAACCGTCTGGCTAACATTATGTTCAATGACATAGATTACATAAACACTCATTTCTCATTTACTCAGTTTATCTCATTAAATTGATATTTGTCAGGGAAGCATATACTTAAGAGGATACAGTTGAAAATAATTTCCTTACGTTCTTAAACTCTTATAGAGACAGAATTATATTTAAAAAAATGAATCTACCTGGAATTGTAACGAAAATAAATGATTAGTTACCTACCGTAAATGTTTGATTTTGAGTCTGAACATTATATTCACGAATCGCAATTATAAGATGTATTATTTGTACAATCCTCTTAATGCACATTTTTTACTAGTCGTATCTCACTAACAGAAATGCTTTGTACAGTGAAGTTAGTTGTTTTTGTTAACTATGAGACATGTCCATCTAAAAGTAATATGAAAGCATCACTTTACTAATACGACTGGAAGGAGTTCATTTAACAATGTACTAGGGTAAGTACGTGAAATCAGCGAATATTTATATGCCATGTGTTAAAATTATCAACAATAAGAGTGAACAACAGCTTCACGATAATTTGATATTTAAGAATAAAATGGAAATATTATAAACATATTTTACGCAAATTAGAGTTGATTAGTTATTCACATGATTATTATCATATACAGGCCGCTTTTTATGCGTATCCACTGTAACTTTTGTATGATCGATATTAAGTATGATATATACATACTGCGTAAAAGGATATAGTCGGTCTAACATGTACATTTTTACATATCTCATAGAACGTTTTCCTATGTTTTCACTAATATAAAATTTTATGGATTTGTTTGTTTCAAAATGCAGGACTGGATATTTTAGCAGTGTCAGAAACAAAGAAAAAGAATAAAGGGGTGATGGAATTAGAAAATGGTCACTTGTTAATATATAGTGGAGTAGAAAATAATAAAAGGGCAGCAGCAGGTGTCGGATGCATAATTCATCAAAAATTAATACAAAGTGTGAGTAAATGGGAAGCACATACGGAGAGAATTTTATCAGTGGAGATAAAGAAAAGAGATGGAAAACAAATGACTGTGATATGTGTATATGGGCCAGATGAAGATGAAAAAGCAGAAATAAAAGACACATTCTGGGAGGAATTAACATTAGTCACTGAAGAAAGTAAAGGAATAGTATATGTATTAGGAGATTTTAACAGTAGAGTGGGTAAGAAAGATGGAAGATATAACACAGTAATAGGTCAATATGGTGAAAATAAAAGAAATAATAATGGAAAGAGAATGCTGGAGTATTGCCTATTAAATAACTTGATTATAACAAACACTTTTTATGAACACAAAGAGATACATAAATACACGCGAGTAGAAGCCAACAGAGGAGAAAAATCATTAATCGATTATGTGTTAACTGAGAAGAATAATAGAAAGCAAATTATGGATACGAGAGTTAAAAGAGGATCAGAAATAAATAGTGATCATTACTTGGTGGTAACTAATATTAAGAATGATAAGAATCCAAAATACGAAATAAACGAGAAAACCGATAAGATGAGACAACATGAAACAATAAAATCATACATGCTAACAAACCCAAAAGTGAGAGAAAAATATGAACAGCTGATAAACGCAGAAACAGACAAAATATTGGCAGACAATGAAAATATTAGCGCGAATCAACTATGGAATATGTTTAAAGAAATAATATTGGAATGTGCCAAGAAGACATGTGGAACAAGTAAAATATTAAACAACAGGAAACAAACAGTGTGGTGGAATGAAGAAATAAAACAACAAGTTCAAAGTAAAAAGAGAAAATGGAAAGTTTACTTAACAAAGAAAACTGAAGAAAGCCTGGAAGAATATAAAAGGCAAAGAAATATTGTTAAAAGCACTATAGCTGCAGCTAAAGAGAAAGCATGGTCGGAATTCGGAACAAAAATGGAAGAAAATTATAAAAGTAATCAAAAATTATTTTATAAAGTACTAAAAACTATGAGAAAAGGGAAAAAGATAGAAAATACTGCAGTGAAAAATGCTCACGGACAGATTTTGACAGACGAAGTGGAAATAATGCAAAGATGGAAAGAATAT
>NW_019426072.1:472953-480877 GCF_000390285.2 Anoplophora glabripennis
AGCCGGAAGGTACTGGAGTCCCATACGGGAGGCAATCCAGCTATAGTTGAGATTTCGGAAGATCCTTCATAACACTGGAGTCCCATACGGGAGGCAATCGAGCTTAATCCAGATTCGTTCCGCACGGGCGAAAATGTTAGTAAACTCAACAAGGCTCGTATAGACGTATGACATAAAGTGAGCACAAGAAATCAAAGAACTACTTAATCATGGTAAAACAAGTTAAATGTGAAATAAAGAAGTCGTTATTGCAATATCCGGGCGGTCACGACAATATACATATTTTAACATGTAATAAATAATGAGCAATCATCTATAATAATAATTGTAACAATTTTATATTAGGAAAATACACGCCCCTGAGGGTAAGACAATGAAGGCTAAATATACACAAATAATTATTATTATGAAACATCTATGTTTTTCGTATAACGTATTCATGACAAAAACAAGTTAGATGTGAAACAAAGAAGTCGTTATATATATATATATATATATATGGATTTGTTTGTATTAGTATGGGAGATATACTCAAAATAGTGTCATGTCTGTCATATGCAAAATACGTAAAATTTTGAACAATATTATGCTAATGGCTCATTCATTTTTATTATACTCATATTCCTAGAAACCACATAATATAGAACAGCCATCTCTCGTTGACATACAGAAATTCATTAGGCGGTAAATTTAAATTGCTTATCAATATTTGTACCCCATTAAGTAAAAATATACAATTAGTTTTCTATTTCATTGGACAACATAAACACAACATAAAATTGGTGCTATTAGAAGTCCTTTTACCCCTAGATGTCAAATTTGACATATCAAACAGCCTACATAACAGTTATGACAGGAGTATGTCATTAAAAAAAAACACTGTGTACGAGTTTCTTTAAATTATTTGCAGTATTATCGTATATTTAATATTTTGTGTGTATATTTGACAGGCAGTGACATTTTGTTTGGAGACGTATATTTATCCCCGGTTTTATTTTAGAGAAAACCCACGTAATGTACGAAGAAAATCAGTGCTTAGTCCTAAAATGCTTACGATACCGGGTGATGAGGAATCCGGAAGTACCTCCCCAGCCAACTCTGTCACCTCTATAAATTCCTTGGCTAGTTTGTTAAGGGAAAAAATTCAGGTACTGATATATACAGGGTGTCCCAGTATATGTTGGCAATCTCTCCGATTTATACAGGGGATGTTAAAACAACCTGACAAGTTCCTATAAAAATTTTCCCTGGATGGGCCCCCCTGCGGAGATACAGACCCCTAAAAGATGCCCCTGAAAATCGATTTTTCTTAATAACTTTTAAAATACTTTGTGTAATTTAATTATTTTTTAATATGATTGTCCACATATTCTGGGACACCCTGTATATTTTTAAATAAACAATAAACCGTTTCGGATGAATTTACCGACATACCACGTAGATATGACATTAAATTGGCTATATTACAAAAGTTTGATACATATCAGACTTTTGGAACACGTATTCGAAAAATGATTAAGTTTAGTACAACAAAATCTGTTTACTACTTGCATTAATATTTTCTAAAAATAGACTAACGGAAATTAAATAAAGCACAATTTATTTTTACCTAATCTAAAAATTCAAGATAAGATAGTAATGTAAATTTAATGTAAACTTTAATAAAAAAAAGTCTCACATGTTGCAAACTTTTTCTCTCACACTGTATAACTAACGAATTTAATTTTTTTAGAGTTTACCGCAGTCACTTCGAAAAAAGAAGAGTACGGAATATAAAACCAAAATATTTGTTGTCCTCCTACTTATCGCCATAATAGTTCTTATAGTGACGGCTTATTTTTTGTACTCGCAAAAAATATTAGCCAAGGCTTACTTCGAAAAAATTAAATTCAACAAACTCAAAAGACACATGCGAATATATAATAATTTAGGCAATGAATTACTTTTTGCAAAATTAGGTACTACTATAAGATATGAGAAAGTTCTTCCGTGTCTACCGACTAATAAAAGACATGACGGTAGCATATGCTTAGAGTGGATGCACAGGTGAGTATTTTAATTATACTAATTAGTTTTATAATAAGTTGATTAAAAACATGACATTTTTAACAATCATCACAATGTACTGTTACTGAACACGGATTATAATCTGGAAAACAAAGTAATTTTCAATTAAGTAGCCATTTTCCATTTTTCTTGTATTTTATTCAACTTTCCAAATATTCCACATTATCCTGCAGCTCTTTATTGCAGATAAAATATATTATGTAATCTTCAAATAGATAATTTCAATATGTACTGGCTGAAAGTGCGTCCAGCCATGCAACAAAACATCGTAACGAAACTCCGTAACAGCATAACAACACATCACCCCATTCCATCGGATTGTAGTAACGCGACAAAAAAATGTTGCACTGCTATCTCACGCCTGTCATTTCCGTGAGGTGTCATGTACCATTACAGCTTTCCGTCAGTACAGTTTGATTGCAAACATGGAACCCTCTACGACACAGCAGTGATACGAGTCGATGATTCGTAACATCGTCGCGTATAGCAGATTGTTACACAACGGAGTTACGTTACGATGTTTTGTTGCATGTCTGAACGTACTTTTAAAATAAAAGGTGTTTTACAGTATCCCTGTTTATATAATCTTTATTTTAGAGCGAGATTGTACCTTGATTACTATGAACTTGAAGGACAAGTAAAATGCTATAATCTAAAATGGATATCACTGTCGCCTGATGTGTCCCCTACTGACTGTTTTGATATGGCGAATAGTCACTGGTACGGTGGAGGTCAAACAGCGGAATTTGCTTGGCCCCTAGAAAAGGGCGGACACAATTTCCAGCCGTTTATAACGGGCAAAGTGGAACAAAATGAATGGGGGAATGTATTGAAAAGATATTTCATCAGTTCCAAAGGTAATTATTAAATGCAGGGTGTAATAATGCTATTACAAACAGAAAAAAACAAAAGAACAAGACAGATGACAAACACAGTTTAATTGATTGCTAATTATTAAATCATATTAACAATAATATACACCGTGTCCACCTAGTGCGCGTAAGTCCAATACCTAGGTTAATAAAAGATATAACTTATTTTTTTTTCTACAGAGTTGCCTACTTTCCCGAGGTGCACAAAATGAAAATATATTTGCATATACAGGGTGTTCAGTTTTTCCTGGGCAAGTACTTAATTTTTTTTAATGGAAACCTATATTTTTATGGCATTATCGAATTCCACGTGAAAAATTAACGAGACTTTGTGTTATGATCCCTATTAAAATATTGATAGTTTTCGAGATAATCGACTTTTCATTTTTTTTTCTTATCTTTCGTCACTTCTAGTAGTTGACATAATTATGATTGTATGACAGTTAGAAATTATTTTTATTCAGGAACTGTAGAGTGAAGATGGCTCTTTCAATAAAAAGTATCAAAATTTGACCTGCGATATACAGGGGCCAAAAAAAGTCGTGCCAAACCTGATAATTTAAAATTTGAAAAATCTCGACTTTTTCAAATAGAACACCCTGTGTTTTATGATTTCATTAGATGCCTTTCTGTAGACCCTACAATTTTTTAATAGCTTTCCCTATACCTAAGTTGAGTAGTTTTTGCAAAAAAACATTTTTATGTAAAATACCGGATTTGCGCCCGTTCCTTTGTCGGGAAAAATATTATAATATTTTAAATACTTGTAGGCATGTTTAAATATTCGAAATTCGACTTTGACTTCTATTGGTTATTGTGTTTGAAAGTTATTTAATAATAAATAAATAATGCCGTTCTACACCAGTCCAGAAATGGCAGACATGCATTCTATGTGTGGACATGCTAATGGTAATGGAGTTGAAGCTCGTCATCTTTATACTGAGGCTAGGCAAACTGACAGCAAACTGATGATCTCAATTATAGTATATTCATGGCCTACTACATATATATTTCCGTATCAGGGATACTACGCTTTTCTCAAAAAATAACTTGTACTAAACACCTGTATGTCAATTACGTAGTGTCAAATCGAAATAAGCCAAGGGTAGTTTTTGAGTAGCCCTCAACAAAGTTTAAGAAAAAGATTTTAGTTAATTCGTTTTTCGGTTTTAAATAAAGCTTGTATATTTTTATTTGGAACACCTTGTATATTTTTACAGATATGAAGTCAGTTCATATTAAAGGTTATACATATATGTTAATCAGCTTCTGTACTTTACTTTAGTAGTAAGCTAATACAAATTAACCCACAAAAATATTTGATTGACACACTTTTACAATTACTTTGTATTAGCTTTAAGTGATTCATATAATTTTAAAATTTTGTAAAATTCTCGTCAGATGAAGTTTTATTTCTCTTTGATACTAAATGTCTAGACATTCTTCTATAGATGTAATTCCGTAAATCAATAATCTGTGATAAGAAAATAATTTGTCGAAATAATGCTAATTAAAAGAGCACGTCATTAAATAGAATAAATATTATTTCGGAGACGAAATTCAGTCATAATAGCTTTGTCAATAGTGCATTAGAAATCATTTCCAACAGTTAGGCATAATTATACTTGATGGGAAACTATTTTGAACATCTCTAAGAACAAAGGACTTATATGTCTAGCTTTTGAAGATTATTTTTTTAGGTAGCCTCATTGAAAATAAAATTATTCTTCTTTAAACTTTGTATTTTACATGCATTCACTATTAAACTATACCCATTAATTAATTTCATTTATGTAGGGGCAGCTTTAATAGTCGACGACGAGACGCCACTGTATGTATCAATAAGGAATTCCCCCAAAAAGGAGCTTTGCTTTAAAGCGCAAAATGACGATTTCGCTTTCGTAAACAGAAGAAGTGACATGGTACAGTTAAATTATAGCATCTGTACTGGCTCTAACATGTCGAAACTACACAGCCACCTAAGTGAACATTCCCTATGGGATGGTTTAAAGAAGGAGGATGGAAATATTATAGACTCTTTACTGACGGAACCTGTCTGGGAAATAACATCAGATAAAGAAAAATTAACTGAAGGTAAATAGCGCAAGTCCTAAATAAATAATACTTACCTCCTTTATGGTGTAAATAACTATTTTTTCATTCATTACAGAAACCATCTACAATTTTACTGATGACATAACAAACTCCGTAGGAGTTTTGAAGCAAGGTCATGTCCTGATAAATGAATTCTGGCAGAATCATATCGGCGATTTCGAATTGGACACGAATCGTTTTCCAACATTAGAGAAGACGATGGAAATGTTAAAGAGAAGAGGATTTCGAGTAGTTTTTACCATACAACCGTTCATATCAACTGAGAGCTTCAATTTCGCAGAAGCCGTGAAAAAAGAACTGGTAATATCCGAACGCTTTACCAACAGACGCATACCTGCTTTGACCAGATACAAAACACTACAAAGCGGTGCTGTGCTAGATATAACCAACAACAGATCCATTCCTTGGCTTGTGGAAAAGCTCAAAAAAGTCATGGATAAATATAAATTCGACGCATACTATTTAGATATGGGTACCGCTTACACTATGCCGTATTATTACGAATGCGAAAAACCCTTAGTTAATCCAGACAGTTACAAGACTCTATTCATAAACAGCATCCAGGGTTCCGTTCCTATCTTCGGCGTCAGTAGCGCTATAGAACGGCCCAAGCCTCCGGTCTTCGTGGTACTGCCTCAGTTCGAATCATCTTGGGAGGGTTTGAGAAGAGTCATACCCACAATACTGACATACGGAATATTAGGTTATCCCTTTTTAATACCTGGTGCGGTGGGAGGAGACTATGATCCGCTTGATGCGGTGTTTTTGAACAACGGGACGACAAAAGTTCTGCCGGATCAGGAATTATACATAAGATGGTTACAGATGGCAGCATTTCTACCTGTGGTTAGATATCATCATTTACCAAGTACTTATGGGGAACAGAATATATCGGATATGGCGAAAAGCTTAGCGATAACCAGACAAAATAAGGTAGTATTATAGCAGGATGATATTCTGTCAAAAGTCTTCTTGCCGTTTGGAAATACGTATCTCTCTATCCTTTAAAAGAAACTTTGACGATTAAGTGCTCTGGTTAGTACATATTTATATTTAGTGTGCGCAGTGGTCCATCCAAATTATTTCAGTTTTTCTGGGTGTGTTGTTTTTCTGCAGTCTTGGTCAAAATTGTTTATCTCATTGTAGAATTAAGGTATTATTCAAATCAATTGAGTGCCAGGAATCTGTTCTGTACACATAAAAATCAAAGACTAATACGTCACAGGCGTAACTTCAAACTGTTCACTATAATGTCAGGAATCAGTACACACTGCAAATATAATTACCGAATGAAGGACTTTATCTTCAGTTTCGGAGTTTCCTCTGATGATGATATGTCTCTCGAAACGTCAACAAGACAACAGGTCTAAACTGCCTACGTGGGAATCAAAAAATAATCTTTTATTTTCTATAAAATGTGATCTTTGTTTTGTAACAAATTTTAGGTGACACCAAAATTAAAGAAATTCGCCAGAGTGTCTCTGAATCTGGGTCTTCCCATAATACGTCCTTTGTGGATGTTGGATTCCGAAGATCCGCAGTGTCATGTAGTAACCGATGAATTTTCTATTGGCGATGAGATAATTGTCGCGCCTATATTGTACTCAGGTTCGCGACAAAGAGAGGTACGAGTATTTTTTAATAATCTTGTTGAAAGGGTTAGAAGTAAAATTATATTTATTTAATTCATTTGTAACTTGAGATAAACGCAGATTAGTAAACTGTAAAATAGTCTTCCATTTGCAGAAACGTCCAAGTCACTTGGGCTATGCATTATTTAGTAAAATAACAAGTGAAGTGACAACCTTTAGCAAGGCAAAACTTTTATCTCATTGAAGGGGTTAGATATTTTTATTATTTCAATTGCTGTACCTTTCCATTTGCAGAAAAGTCTGTCACTTGATATATACAGGGTGATTCATTAACAATGTCAAAATCGAAAGCTGAAGATACTACATCCGAAAGTTCATAGTTGCGGAAATACAGGGTGTTGAAAGTTAAAATTTTAAATCGTTTTTTTGCGATTACTCTGAAAATATATAGGTTAGGAACTTGAAAATTTGTGAAACTAAATTTTTTAAGCGGCGAATAAGATGCGTGTTGCGATTCCAGCGTTGCTCATAGAGGGCGCCACTTACGACCAAGCAATCATTTTCCCATTAATTATGTACTCTTGTTTCATTTCGATATCTCGATCCGTTTTCGAGAAAAATAGATTTAACGAATACTATGTTTTGATAATACGAGAAATTTAAAGCAAAACAAAGTGTTTCTTCATGTTATTACAACAATTAACAATAAAACAAATGAAATACCTACGTAATAATGATTTAAAGTAATTGTTCGAAGAATGCACCGTTGACACTGATACACTTTACACAACGTTTCCTGAGAGTTCTTCGACTTTGAAACAACATATTGGAATTGCGTCTGACTTCGTTGGCAACGATTTGCATTATTTGCCACAACTCTTCATACGAACCAATAAATTCTTTGTAAACGATATTTTCCATTCCAGATCTAATAGAAAAATCAAGAGGATGAAGTCCTGACCTCTGGGTGGCTCTTTCAGGTTTCGAATCACGTTCCATGTTAGACATACAGGGTAAAAAGTTATTAACTAAATTTTCGGTAAAATTGGTCGTAAGTGGCGCCCTCTATGACCAACGCAGAAATTGCAACACGCATCTTATTCGTCGCTTAAAAAAATATAGTTTCACAAATTTTCAAGTTCCTAACCTACATAGTTTCAGAATAATCGCAAAAAAACGATTTAAAATTTTTACTTTCAACACCCTGTATTTCCGAAACTATCAACTTTCGGATAAGGCATGTTTGCGCCAATGGTCACCATTTCACGTGTAGTATCT